>NW_015387444.1:11203-13703 GCF_001527695.2 Protobothrops mucrosquamatus | reverse complement strand
ACGAAATTTACCCAATCTTTCCAAATATAAACAAACAAACAAACAAATACATTTTCCCAACATCCTTTTCTCTTTCTCCCTTCTGTTTTCTGTTGAGCCTTGTTTATTGCTTTTGGAAAGTTCAGTATTTCTTTCCACACATCAAACAGTAAATTCATTTGCAGTGTGAGATACACTCAACAATATCCAAGGAGCAGCACCAAGCTTTTTGAAAATCCATAAATTGCGTCACAGTGACTGTGGGGACCTGGTGACCTTAGCACTCATAAAACTGGATAGATGATGTTGCTTAAGAGAAACATCCTGGACGATATAACTTCTTTTATTCTTACCCAATATAGTTTTTGCATTCAACGCATCTCTGGGAAAAACAAAAAGCAGAGGTTGAGAAAAACATAAGGTACTGGTACTGCTAAAAATGTTTCATTCTTTATTACAAAAAAGGATTATTATATTTGGAAAAATGAAAACAGGCCATGGAGAAGAGATCGGACAGCCATTTGTCCAGAATGGTGTAGGGCAGTGGTTCTCAACCTTTTTAATGCCGCGACCCCAACCGGTCGTAAGTCGAGGACTAAACTGTCGTAAGTCGAGGACTAAACTGGTCGTAAGTCGAGGACTAAACCAGTCATAAGTCGAGAACTACCCGACCGGTTGTAAGTCGAGGACTTTCCCTGCCCGGGAGCGCCGTGCATGCGTGGTTCCGCCCCCTGCGCCGGCCGAGGCGTAGCTGGCAAGCGGCAGAGACAGAGCAGGCCGACCACCAGCTGGCCCAGCCCAAGGGAGGTAAGGCACCCGCTGGAAAAGGGGAAAAAATGGCAGACAGCCTTGCTTGGCGACCCCCGTGAAATGGTCGATATACCCCAAATGGGGTCGCGACCCATAGGTTGAGAACCGCTGGTGTAGGGTCTCCTGCTTATGCAATGGGTTGGACTAGAAGACTCCAAGGATCCTTCCAATTCTGTTATTCTGTTATTTTGTTTTAGCCAAGGCTAAAAACAAAACTTATCTTGCCTATTTTAGTAGTGCACAAGCTTGTCTCAGCTGCATCAAATGGATGGGAGATGAATCTGAGTCACAAATCGCGCACATTCAATATTTATCATGAGCCGTACACACATCCGTGCATCTCATGACTTTCAACTTTCAAGAAAGGAAGAAGATAGAAAATGTGTGAAGATTCATTCGAGGGTAGCAGCTAAGGATAAATGTGAAAAGAAAAAAAATATATGGATATTTAAGTGTTTGGTTTCTTCAAAGCCCTAATGCGTGGGAATCTTAAAAATGAATGAAATCCTGTAATGTAGTTGTTGCATTTTTGACCGTAAGGATTGGAAACCATTTGTAGGCACCTGCTGGAAAACTGGACCTCCCAAACTTATCATGAAACTCGGGGATTAGATGCCTATTAAAGTGAAAAAAGTAGTTATGGATCATTTTAGGTGAGGATAGAGATAATTTTGAAGAAAGAATGCAACCATCATTAAGAAAATATTATTTTAGCTCTGGGAAGAAAAAGGGGGATAAATGAATTCAACATAACCCCATCCTAATTCTGTTTGGTATAAGAGGGGGCAGAGGGAAACTCTGTCAGGGTCTCAAGATTCTGTATAATCTCCAACAATAAAATAGAGTTCCACTAGTCCTTGTAGTGATTTCCTGATCTGGCGTATCAAGTTTTCTTTTACCCTACTTCCATATATATTTCCAGTAATGTCACTACTGGGGAAAAAAAAGCAGACAAATGTGCTCATGGGGTTTAATGAACATTGTGGAAGCTGGCGTGAGAATTGTACAGTAAAATACAGGTTGCACAATTCATGTCAACATCCTTTGGCCACATGTAACTAAATAAGTGCAAGAACACAGCATCCCACTCTACTAATGAGAAATTATCTCCAAAATTCTGTTTCTCCTATAAAAAAGGCTTCTAAAGAAAATCCGCTTTCATCACCTTGAAAAGAACTATAAGTGATACCGTCTGCCACTCAGCTCCATCTTAGGCTGATCCTGGCTTTGAAAAAAGAACCAAAGAAGAAACAAGAAAAGGAAGAGGAAGAACTAATATTTACATGTTCTTGTGACTGGTCTTGTCCCTACTGTAGCTGTCAATCATGGCCGCTGCATATATTGCTTCTACATCAGCTGTGAAAGGGGGTTGATGTTTGCCTATTCCAGAAGTCTTCTATCCAATATCCAGTAGCTATGGATACTTCTGACAGGTCTGTGGTCACAATGGCCAATGCTGGATGACAGGCATCAGCTATTCCAGGGATATTTGATTGCAGATTTCACAGTTTCCTGTCAGGTTTTCCTCTCATAGTAGAGAGGGAGCCTTAAGTCTCTTGAAGTCATTTGCAAGAATGCCTTTGCTTTCAGTGGAAAAATCCTCCCTTTGACCGTTTCTAATAAAACCGGAAAATTATAATGTATTCTTCACAAACTATTGCTGTATTTAGAAAGAGAAGCTAGGAAAAAAGGAATGGGCTAAGTATCTTCT
>NW_015387444.1:0-11103 GCF_001527695.2 Protobothrops mucrosquamatus | reverse complement strand
TCTTCTTTCTTCTTCCATATACTGCGAAAATGTTGAGGCCAACTCATCCAGGGTCCTTTTAAGAGAGGTCATGTTTAACTGAGTTCCTGGCCATCTTCTCAGTGCTTTTTGTATTGATGTCACAAGGCTTTTTCACCATCAAAGCCAAAGGTCTTGTAAACTGAATTGGGAATATGTAGGATAAAAAAAAAACTTTCAATATTGGTAGAACTTTTGGTATCATATTGTATGGGAGGATTTTATTCACTTGAATGAAAAATATGATTTTATTGAATTTCAAATAATGAACCATGATAAAGAGCCTTCCTTATGCAGATCTCATGAATAACCTCTACCCCCTCCAAATAAACCCCTTATGACCCATGTTTGTCCAATATGGGAAGGCAGGAATTCTGGAATGTTATAATGGGAGGTTGGCTGAGACCTAAGGAAGAATAAAAGTTGCAGCCCAACCCTTTGGCTGGATATCTGTTGGGAAATTGCCAGTCAGGCAAGGAGGAGGGATCAAGCAGGGAATTAGTCTCAAGTCATTGCACAGCCACAAAAGACCTGGGACGAACCCCTCCCCTCATAAGTTCCATGAGATCTTTTTCTGTTTGTTCCCAAGAGAAGGAAAGCACTCTGGGGAGATTCTCATATTATAGGCAGAATGCAGTAAAGTAGTCAACTGGAACCCTTCAGGTGGATCTGGTTGCTTGTGCCTGACAATACCAAGGTGGGAAAGACTGAATTGTTCTTCGGTTGGTACCTGAAATATATTTTCCAGCTCAGCAGTTACCTGTGATAACATGAGTACATGAAACAAGGACTCACGGTAAAAAAAAAAATATAAATCAGGAAAAGAAAAAAGGAAGACATCCAAGCCTACTTCTATACAGCTCATTTTCTGATCCTGTGCTTTCTAAGGAAGAAACACTAATTGAAATTCATGCTCTTGGGCCCTATGAACCATTCAGCAGAATAAAAGCACTTAATTGCTTAATGAAATTATTGTCTCCATGAGGGCGAAAAAGGGAGGGGGGAGAAGGAAGAACATAAACTATTTTATAGGGAGCCCTTTGAAAAGCACATTGCACTGACGTTACTATTTCTTTGCCGATGTGATTCATTGAGTTCCTTTCCTCAGATTTTTTTTTTATATAAAGAGTAATTGCTAATGTTATTGATATATTTCTCAGTTCGTTGTTCAGCAGGCACGTGCCAACTTGAGTATAATCTTGCATGCTAAGGAGACCAGCACTAATTCTTCCCAAATTGGGGAATAATGCCAAGGACAACCACATTTTGGAGGATGGCCAAGTCTAGAACTTGTGCAAGAAGAGAAAATAAGAGAGCTAGCTACTACAGGGAGTCCTCAACGTACGACCACAATTGAGCCCAAAATTTCTGTTGTTGTGAGACATTTGTTGAGTTTTGCCCCATTTGACGACCTTTCTTACCACAGTTATTAAGTGAATCACTGCAGTTGATAGGTTAATCACCCAGCTGTTAAGTGAATCTGAATTTGCTTGTCAAAAGGTTGAAAAAGGGGATCACGTGACTCCGGGACACAGCAATGGTCATAAGTACGAACCCGTTGCCAAACATCTGAATTTTGATCACATGATCATGGGGATGCTGCAAAGGTTGTAACTGTGAAAAATGGTCATAAGTCACTTTTTTCAGTGCTGTTGTAACTTTGAATGGTCACAAAATGAACTGTTGTAAGTTGAGGATTACCTGTACAGTAGTAGTGTTGGACAAGGATTATGGATTCCTGTATTCAGTTCAACCTCAGACATGGAAGCAGTCTAACTATCTTTAGGGCAGTTACTTTCTTTCCATACAACATACTTCCCAAGGCATTCATTTGGGGGGAAATTGTTGTGTACACCATTCCATTTTTTTTCTTCTGCAGTAAAGGCAGGCTAGTAATCCAACCATAAATAAAGTAAATAATAAGTTATTCACAGCCATTCAGGTCATATTAAATTGCTGAACTATTTCAGCTATGCAGTAACTGCTATGGGAAACTAAGAGGAAGTTAGTAATCACCGTTGCTCATATTATGTGGATATTGTATCCGCAATGTATGGAATCGGTTGTCACCAACAGAACTTTGCCTTAAGGAGATCACTTGGGTAATCAAGAGTTACAAACAACAGACGGGTCAACTGGTTAGGAAAAGTTTTGCTAACAAGATGTGGTGGTTAGAGTGCTGGAACAAGAGAGAGAAGCCTTCTCAGTCTGACGCCTAGAGGGATCATTAGCTAAACCAATTTAAATGTTCGCCCTAGTCTAACTTGGTAAACTTGCTTAGTGCATCCGAACACAGTACATGCCAACAAATGAAACTAATAACCCAAAGGATTAGAAAAACAGCTCTCTTAGAATGAAATCCCAGGTATCTCTTTTTAAAAAATTCTCATCCCGTAGATGAATTATGTTGGGAGTTTTCATGAATTGGATCCATGTTCTGGGTTGTTAATGGCAAAAGCATAGAGCCTAATTAGAGAACAGGGAAACAGGAAGGACAACTATGATTTTCATGGATGCTGTTTTGTTCTTTTACTAGAGCTACCATATTTGGACTGCAAGGATTCAGACTTCCATTAGATGGCAGCAAAGACTCATGTCACTGTCACTGTCTTGGCTGTCACTCTTTGCTGCCTTCTAGTGGTCATCTGTGTTTGTGCAGCCTAGATATCGGTTGCCCAATCATATGCTTAGATTAGAGTCATTCGAATACTTCCCAGTTTGATGACTTTTTCACTGTACGTTTCACCTTCCAAATTGTGATGCCAACAAACTGCCTCCTTATCTTCCTTTTCCAAAATTCTGTCATATTCTGGGCATCTAAAATAATACTCTGTATGTAGTTTATCTATATGTTTCTCGATAATGCCTACTTATTGGAGAAGCTGGTTTTAGCAACTGAGAAACATCACAATAGTATTTAATGCTTGTTTAAAGCCTTTGGGGTGATTTAGGAATTCCAGGAAATCAAGTGAAGAGAAACACCTACTACAACACTTGTAGAAGACCAAGACTGAATATGGACCCAGATTCAGATTCAGGCTTACAATATCATAAGAGCAGAAATCCACATTATTTCTTCATTGTTGTTGCATCTGCAGAAGAACGCAGATTCCACCCTGCTATTCTGTAGGGAAGGAATGGTAGACAACATATGTGAAGGCAATTGTGTATGTATCAGAGACAACGTTTGCACATTCATTCAGATCTTGCTGTCCTTTGGGCAGAATTGAGCGGGGGGTGGGGTTGCTTCTTGCAATGTAACATGGGGTACTTTTGACCTTGTTGAGCTAATAAGGGAAACAGTCACCTTTGTAGCATGATTTTTGCCACTTTTTTTTTTTTTTTTTTTGCTGTCTAACGTGACTCCCGTGGGAATCCAGAAGGAATTTAATCTAGCTAGCTTCAGGAGTCATGCAGGCTTTTTCCAGGAATGATAAGACATCTTCAGTTTTTGAAAGAGGCTGAAGCATGCCTACTCTTGAAGACGGCATTGCTAAACCAGAACTGCTTTCATCATGAAACACATCTGTGCCCACCCCTTTATTAACAAGTGATTATCCTTTCGAAGTTAATTCCTTTCTGTGCTCTTGACCGACTCTGTAAGTAGGACTGTGAGAAAGCCCCCACCCACCCTCTGGTCCTTTCTTTGTATTTCCTTCATGTTGTGTACCTATTTCAGCAGAATCTATTCTTCATTCCTTTTTATCTCACCAGGAACTCATCTTCTGTTCAGGCTGCATGCTCTGTGGGAAGTTCTTACCGCATTACATCTGAGGGAGTTGCTCTACATCAACATAATGTGATCAATGAGTCCAAAAAGGAGGTTAATAAAGAGCAGGCAGGGGATGTTGATGCTTGCCTTTGAAGAAGTGGGGAAGGGTGTATTAAAGGCAGTCTTTAGAAACTGTTTGTGGGTTGCGCAAGAGGTCAGGCCTCATCTGGCAAAACCCATTTATGAAAGGATAAGAGGTTTTTGGAGAGAGCAGGATGGCATGGAATGCAATTTGGAGAGCAGGTTGGAGAATCTGTGCCTTTTTCAGGGCAGCGAGTCCCTCCTTGCCAGAACACCTTTAATGCTGGTGGGTCCAGCAAGTGCTAGGAGATACCGCTTCTCACCTTGCAACGTTGAGCCAACATGATCTATTTATTGTAGTTTAAAAGCAGCACACCTGCTCACAGGCTACGAGGAAAGGAAGGGGCAATGCAAGCATCTGTGATTGACGGCTGCTTTCGTTGGCCGTTGAAGGAGATAAAAACAAACTTGCTCTCCAATGCTGCAGCCCCGAATGCTCTCTTACGCAAGGGCGCAGAGCATTCTCACGTGTTGAAGGACAAAAGAAGGATCAAGATAGCTTTCATCCTGTTCTGATGGCATTAGTAAGTCAGGGATTCAACCACAGTCTGAGAATGGCAGCTTGACTAGCTGATTGGCTCTCTAGAGCAGCTGCCCCCAACCTTTTGGGCACCAGGGACCGGTTCCCTGGATAGAGGTTTTCCCACAGATCAAAGAGGGAGTGGTTTCGTGTGCTGCCTGCATCCTGCAGATGGAGCTTTGCTTGTTTGCGCGGACCAATTTCTGGCATGTTGCGGACCAATGCTGGACCCCTGTTCTAGAGTCATGCTTGTCCCACCAATGACCATCTCCTAGGTGCAATTAATGATACAGGCCTGGGGAACAGGGAGGCCATTGCAATTATGTAACCAAAATGGGAATTTCTAGCTCTTTACATGCTGGACTCAAGGTAACTTCAGGCAGTGGGGCTAATAATGAGAACTGCTATATTGGAACTACAAATTATGGATACTATAGATATATAAATTCTTTAAAGCTGAAATGACAAAAGGATCAAAAAATGAATTAAATTCCTTGGCGCAAAGGGCAAATGCAGATTATCTGCATTTGGACATTTTTAGGAAGGAAGGAAGGAAGGAAGGAAGGAAAGGAGGAAGGAAGGAAGGAAAGAAAGGAGAGAGAGAGGGAGGGAGGGAGTAAGTAAGTAAGTAAGTAAATAAGTAAGTTATTAATCTGCCTACCTGTATACTGTATACATCCACATGCTTATATACAGCCATATACACAAATATTCCCCAATTTAGGCTATATTTTTGGTACTGGGATTTTGGAAAGTATGGGAATAATGCTTCCAGTAAATAACTATATTATTTCCTTTAGAATTCTTGCAAATGGCAACTCTATGACTGTGGGATGCAGTGATAGCCAGAACATTAGGAACTGGTCATAAGAAATGACCACTCATTTAATGCTGTTGCAACTTTGAACAGTTGCTGAATGAGTGGTCCTTAATCAAGGACCTGTATTTAAATAGACCATGGATCATGTATTCAAAACCATCCTGTCCATCTAGATAATGAATGCTGGGGAAGCTATCATAATTTAAAATAGCAAAGCATTTAATTTATCTCTTGACTTATTCTTCAGTAAATCAGTAAGATGCTCTTCATGATTACGAGTACACTTATAATAATGAATGGGCGAAAAAGAGAATGCATTACACAGAAATCTGATTTATTATATACATTTTAACATTTTTTTTTCAATTTTAGATTGGCAATTAACCTTTGGTGTAGTAAGCATTCTCAGAAAATGAACGTGAGGTTGTTTCAGATGTGAATAATTCAGAATTAGTAAGTCTGGATGTGCAAAAGATTTCCCATGAAAGACCTTATATGTTTAATCATCACGTGATTACTGCGACTGGCATTCTCAAACATGGCCAGCAAATACAATAATTGGCAATCTATATATTGGTTATACTTTTTTTTTTTTTAAAAAAAACCATCTCTATTGTTGTGATTCCTCACCAGCTAGTGGATCTGGCAGCTGAGTCTGAGGAATCAGAGGAGGAGGAGGAGGGGCCTAGAGTGACATCAGAGTCAGAGGAAGGCTCTGAGGAACTCCAAGACTTACAGTTGGAGCCTGGCCCCTCTACTCGCGCTCAGGCTGAGACACAGCTGTGCTGGGAGCCTGAGTTGGACAGTGATGAAGAACAGTTGGGACAACTCCTGGATGCACGAATGCGCAGGCAAGAGAAACGAGTAGGACAGAGGAATGCAATGGGGCGGCTCCAAAGGCAAAGGAGAAGGCATTAGGAAGCCACGCCTTGGCTGAATTATAAAAGGGAAGGTGTGGGAGGTGCTGGTTGCCAAAGGCAACCGTTCATGTTGAGGATTGAGTTTCTGTGGACTGTTTGTTTGCCTTGGACATTGACTCAGGTCTGTGAGAATGAAAGGGGTTGGGTTTTTTCTTGCAGTTCCTGCCTGTTTCTTGGAAGAGGGGTTTCTCCTTGTGAGCATAACAAGGACTCACGTAGGCTGGGACAGAACATTTATTTTGTATGGCTATGTTTGAGATTGCCGGTACAGGTAGTCCTTGACGTACCACCATAATTGAACCCAAAATTTCTGTTGTTAAGTGAGACATTTTGTTAAGTGAGTTTTGCCCCATTTTATTAACTTTCTTGCCATAGTTGTTAAGTGAATCACTGCAGTTGTTAAGTTAGTAACACGTTTGTTAAATAAATCTGGCTTCCCCCATTGATTTTGCTTGTAAAATCGTTGTTACCTTCCTTGGAACCTATTTCTTCTGAAAATAATAAGACTGTAACATGTGCCCAGTACTCTAAGTGTGGTCTCAGAATAGAGGACCATAAAGATTTCATCTGTCTTTGATATAATGCTTCTTTTAATGCAGCCCAGAACTTTGATATAATGCTTCTTTTAATGCAGCCCAGCAGCTATCACATACCGCTGGCTCATGTTCAGTTTGATATCAAAGGCCACATTCAAGTCATTCGCTGATGTAGTGCTTCTAAACCATGAATCGCCCAACTTTTTTTCCTTAAGTACAATACATTTCTTCCCATTGTCCTTCTCAGTTCAGTCTTCCAAACTGTGCAGAGTGGATTGACCACCCAATTTGGTGTCATCTGCAAATTTGGTAGGAAGCCCATCAATCCCATCATTAAGATAATTAATGTTGACTAATATAAAGACCAAAGATATCTACGACATGCTCCAACACTAGAAGTTTTTAAGAAGAGACTGGACAGCCATTTGTCTGAAATGGTATAGGGTTTCCTGCCTAAGCAGGCAGTTGGACTAGATGACCTCCAAGGTCCCTTCCAACATCATCATCATCATCATCATCATCATCATCATCATCATCATCATCATCATCATCTCCTCCATCATCATCATCATCATCATCATCATCATCATCATCATCATCATCAACATTATTATTATTATTATTATTATTATTATTATTATTATTACAACTGTTAAAGTCAATGCAGAACCACTAATGCTGATTCTCTAAACATGGTCAGCTAGCCAGTTATGACCCAGCCTATGCCACCCAAATCACTCTTTAACAGCTTGTCAATGAGCATGTCATGTGTACCTTGACAAAAGCTGTGCTGAAATTGAGGTAAATTATATTCACAGCATCCCACTTGTCCTCTATGATAGTTATCTTGTCAAAGAAGGAGATGAGATTTATTTCAACTGACAAAGCCACGCTGACTCTTAGCAATCAGGACACTATCTTTATGATACTTACGAATGGCCTGATTTATTATCTGCTCTTTCTAGCTATTGATGTAAGCTTGCTGGTCAATAATTAGCTGGACCACATTTGCTTCCTCTTTGCTCAGAAAACATTCTTTTCTGGAAATAGTAGGAACCTGTCAAATTTCCAGTGAGGCTTTTATTGTACAGAACATTTTTATATAGGGCATGAATATCAAGTTATGATTACAGGAACTGTATTGGAAATAAGGTAGTATATAAGAATTCCAAATATACACACAGAGAGACAGAGACACTATCCAAGGCTATTCCATAGAGATACTATTGAATACAATATGGTGTTAGATTTAAAACAACTGATAGCACCAGACCCAAAAGTATCCAGGGTCAAATATGGGTTTCAGATTTTATATTCCAGTTTGAGATGTAATCTACACATAATCTATAGTAGAGGGCCAATTAGATATAGTGCTTAAGGCACCAGGCTAAAAACCTGGAGACTGAATTCTAGTTCTGCTTTGGGCACAAAGCCAACTGGTGACCATACACCAGCACTCTTTCTCAACCCTAGGAAGAAGGCAATGGCAGACCACTTCTGAAATCTGAAAAAAATTGCAGAACAAGCAGACAATCACCAGGAATTAACCCCAACTTGTGGATATGTATGCATGCACACACACACACATGCAAGCACACAACCATACAATGTCATCTTAATGTAATGTTTTTCCCTCTCTTTCTTTTTAATAATTTGAATTGAGTTACCCAGTTACCTTTAAATTAAATTTTAATAGGTATATGTTTTGATTAGAAAATGGGTATGAAATCTCTTATAGTATTATAAGATTTTAATGAGATATTAGAACGTATTAGTTATATGATACTTCAGATTTGTTTGGCTGTCTGCTCATGTTTCACTGTTTATATTTTGTTTTTTTATTTAGCTTGTATAATCTAGTAATCTTTTTAGTATTAAAACTCCAGTGTTTGCTTGTAACCTTCAGTTGGGTAAAACAGTGCATTATAAAGCAATCATTTTTGACACAAAGTATCTCAAATTACCTAACTTACAGAATGTCTCTAAAATGTGGAAACTATTACTCTTATGGGATAGATGTACAGAGAGACAGAGAGATGGATGGATGGATGGATGGAGAAACAGATGTCTGGATAGATAGAGAGTGAGAAAGATGGATGGGCAGAAAGATGGATGGGCAGATGGGCAGATTGGCAGGTGGATGGACACAAGGTGAGCCAGTCCAACAGACAGATGGACAGACAAGCAGAGAGATGGAGAGACTCTCAGATGCACTGACCAATGGATTGACAAATGTAGAGACAGATGGAAAATGGACCTCATATTCTTCTGTCTTCTGTTCTTTTTCATATTTGTACAGATAAAAAAATTACATCATCATCAGTCATTCAGTCATGCCTGACCTTTGGCCCAAAACTACAAAAATCCCCCCCCCAAAAGAAAATAGAAAAAAGATGCAGAAAAAAATAAAGAAAAAAGAAGTATATAAAAGAAAGAATAGAGAAAAAAATGAGAACACGATAAGAAACAGAAAAGAAATATAGAGGTAACTTTCCCATTTATGTCAACAAGTATAGACTATTCTAACAACTTTTCAGTTTCTCTTAAAATACAACAATCTGAGCATCCCATATCCCATCTCTTATTTGTATACAAATCCTTAAAATCTCATTCCATCCTGGTCAGCAAAAGTCCATTCAAGTTAGCAGTAATAAGAACATTGATTTTAATCTTGATCAAATGAACCCACTTTATATTTATCCCCTATACTTTTAACAATCTTGATGTTTAAGCCTTTCAAATAATATCCTAAAACTTGATTCCTTTTTTTTATTTGTCCCTTCTCACCAAGTCTTTAATTGGTCTCCTTTGTAAATCCAATATGGGAAAGTTATACAAGTTACTCTTTTGTTTGTTATTTTTATATCCCTTTTAATTATTAAAACACTATCCTGTTTCATTGGTATAGCAAGCATTTAATCTTTTTCCAGATCATTCCTGTGATCTGTCATTTTTAAATCAGAGCTATTATCTAGTAGAACTTATTTCTCCTTGTTAGTGGAACTTTATTTTAAAGGTTTAAACATCTGCTAAAGTTTACAAACATAGGTTTCCAGTGCCCACCCCATTTTTCCCTATCTGGAAACAATATTGAAACTCATTATAAAAAGTGGCAATCCAATTAGTATCCAAGTCACAGTAAGAAAGAGCTTGGATATTGCTTCTTACTAAGAATGATAACTTTGTAGGCATGTTATTTTTCATCTCTCTCTCTTGTCCCCTGGAATAACACATTTGGATATAAAACCATTTAAAAGTAACCAATTTATGTAAGTGGCTTATGAATTGCTCACTCAGAAGTAATCAGAAGAGCAGACTAAGGAAGCTAGTTCATGTTGAGTTTTTGTTTCTTGGTGATCTCTGCTTTGTAAATCCTAGGCTTTTCCTACAGGCATACATTTTGCCTCCTTGTGCTGCAAGTATTTTGAAGTCAGTTATGTAAAAGCCTGCAGAGAAAAAGAGACATTTCATAGGGCTTTAACAACACTTAAGGAAAAAAAAAACACAAACCACTTCCTTCACATTCTTATTATGCAAACTGTGTGCTTCTTTGAATGAAAGGGAATGTCAAGAGAATTCAGGAAGGTAAAAACATAAACAGTATTTGACAGGGGAAAGGTATTGTTATTATTTCACTTCTTCCCCTTAGCTGGTGCCAGCATCTGAAAAATCTTGTCTGGACTCAGAAGCTCAGCAAGAGCTAGATTTGGTTAATACTTGAATGGGACATTACTATTTCTTTATTAAAATTTGAAAAAGGTACCCAGAGTCTAAAGTAGACTGGGAAATGGAAAAACATTCCAGAAGGCAAGCCACTCTTGTATGGTTGTCAAGAAAATTGCACAAGCCTATCCATAAATTCACCAGAAGTCAAGCTCAGTTAAAAAAAAAAATCTCCTCCATGTTATGCTCTTGTAATGAAAAAAATATTCAATACTGCTAATGGGAAATAAGGTGTGGCTGGAAAATGAAATTCACAGAGGAGGAGGGAGCTAATGGCTATGGTGTGCTTCTAAAATTGCTTGCTTCCAGCTCAGAAATGAAATTGGAATAGGGTTGAGATAATTTTGGACTGCTCCTTAGCACAAACTGGACCAGATTCTCCCAATCGGGTGCCTTCCCAAAAAATTCTGGAATACTAATTCTCATGACTATAATCTTTTTAACAAGACTGATGCTAATGATATTAACTTGGAGAGTATATGAGCCCTGGTGGTGTAGTAGTTAGAATGCAGTATTGCTGACAAACTCTGCTCACAGTCTGGAGTTCAGTCCTGATGAGGCTCAAGGTTGACTCAGACTTCCATCCATCCAAGGTCGGTAAAATGAGGACACAGATTGTTGGGCGCAATATGTAAACAATGCTTACATTTTAAACATCCAGAGAGTGCTGTAAAGTGCTATGGGACGGTATATAAGCCTAAATGCTATAGCTA
>NW_015387443.1:249095-252459 GCF_001527695.2 Protobothrops mucrosquamatus | reverse complement strand
CCATTGTGACCGGTTAAGTTCGTGCCTGAAAGTCCTGCTTCAACAAGAAGAGCCTGCCACCCATCAATGCTGCATGAGTTCCGGTTGTAAGACATCTCACCGATCTCTAAAGAACATTACCGCAAGGCTGGACAAGGGGGGTTGTGGCTGGGAGGGCCTGGGCATTGGCGGCCTCTAAAGAGGTAGCGCTACACATCTAACACAGAACTGAAATGAATGGTGATTTGATGAGCTCAGTTATCACTACAATTAGATCTCCAATTAATCCTGTACAGTATAACACAAGTTGTCTCGTATCAAGGAGCCCCACTGGATCATTTAGCTTCATTCATCCGGGATAAATAAACTGTGTTCTACACAGCATTCCTGAATTATCTCACCAACATTTGGCAATAAGCCTCTTTAGTTTTGGTTAATATGATTCCTCCCTCCCTCCCTCCCTCTCTAAAACATACAGTATTCCAGTTATAAATCTTCAGACCTATATGCTTATCCACACATTCAGACAAGGAAAAGATAGCTCCTGTCACAAAAAATTCTATTGACTTGTTGCAACTGTTCTCCAGGATCCCAGACAAACTGGTTCCCTGGATGGTGAGGATGGTGAATCTGGGTACTGGTATATCTTGGCAAATTTGCCAAGTATGTGCTCTGCATTGAATCCATTCTACAGAAATGGAATCATAGTGCTGTTCAAAGAGCTGTTCTGTGCCATATTACCAGTTTCAGTTCCAAAGCTACAATTTTATAGAACAGTGGTGGTGAACCTATGGCATGCATGCCAGAGGCGGCACTCAGAGCCCTCTCTGTTGGCACGTGCGCCACCACCGCCAGCAGCAGGTCCATCAGGCCGCCACCACTGCCCGAAGCAGGAGCCCCACCCAGCACAAAGGAGGCGAAGCGGCCAACTAGCAAGCTCGAGTAGAGGTGGTAGAGCAGAGGTCACCAACCATTGTCGATTGGTGGACTGGAAGAAAAGGGAGGGGGAAGTGTTTTACATGCATGCATGCGCACATGAGGCCACGAGCACGCACGTGCTGCAAATGGGGCGGGGCTAGCGCCTGCGTGATACTCACTAGCCCTGCCCCGTTTTTGCATGGTGCAGCGCCTTGTATCTGCACCCCGCAGTACGGCGGCAGCCATTTTTGCGCCTTGCAGCACGGTGGCCCATTTTTGCACCCCTGGTTTTGCATGCCAGAGGCGGCACTCAGAGGCGCCTCCCTCCCCCCCCCGGGCACCAAAATGCTGATGCGGCCCTGGCACTTTGCGATAAATAAGTGGGTTTGGGGTTGCGGTTTGGGCACTCGGTCTCTAAAAGGTTCGCCATCACTGTTATAGAACATAGTTTCATGATATTTTCCTTGGGAAATGCCTAGGTTCTGTGGGAAGTTAACCCAGAGAAGGAAATATTAAAAAGGCAGAAAGAAAGATATTGTTCACCAAAAGGATTTTTTAAAGCATTTTTTGAAAAGCAGAAACCAAACCTGGCCTCATCTCTTTGCCCAAAGCAGTAGCTAGTCTTATACAAATGCAGATGTGGAACCATCAGAAAGTTGAAGCCAGAGCAATCAAGAAGACAAAGAGAAAATCTGCATATCCCACCCAAGCTCTTAAGAGTCATTAGCCCCATCACCTGGGATGCAGGATATGATAATGGGATTAAACCACAGATATCAAAGCCTAGAAAAACACTCAGAAATAGCCTCAAAGTTCATGCCACAGGAACAGGAAAGTATTCCAAGCAGGGCTAGAGGGTATAAAAAGACCTTCTGCCCATGTGCTCCCTCTCTTTCTTCTCCTCTGCTGCTTCTTGCAAGGACCATCTGTCTTCTGCAATAAACTGTAACCTTCTTCCCAAAGCAGTCGCCATGTTTGCTTATTTATTCCCGGCTTAGATGAACCAGGATGAAGACTTACTTCTAACAATTTGGCACCTCAGGATGGGACTTCAAGCTAACCTCTCCAATGAACTGAGACTGGTAAGCCCCATCTTGCCGGCAGCAGACCCCTTGTGTCTGTAGATGGGTTTCCCAGGCCTTGTCCATTTGAGTCAGGGTAGTAAAGGGAGTTTTGGGTTTGAGCTCAAGGGCTGCTTTGGAAAGAAGGTGAAGGTGAGTACCTCTAAATTTTAACTTTAAAGCCCAGGGGAACAAAGAAAATGTGTGTATGTCTGTGTGTGTGAGTGAGAAGACCTTTTTTTCCCCCAATCACAGTTGGATTTTGCTCCTTCTGGTCCTTCCTAGCCACAGAAAGGATCTGTTTAATTGGCAGAACCTGGAAAGCATGGGGGTTGGTCAGAGCACAGAACCTTTTGTAGGGAAAAGGGAGAGGCTATGTGAAAATGAAATGGAATGAGTGAATGAATGAAAGAATTGGATTTGGGCAAGTAGCTGACAAGGCCCTGTAAGCAAAGCTAGGAAACTAAGCCCCAGGCTAGGAAGCCCCAGGCTAGGAGCGGTCCACTTACCTCTGAGAGCAAGCAGAGGTCCGCAGCGGATGTTAGGGGTCCACAAAACAGTTGTGGTGAAGCCGATCAGTGGTTGAGTGACCCGTACCTTCTGAGGGGAAACCAGAAGTGTCTCTGCAGACCTTTTTTTTAGGGGTCTGAAAACGTGGGGAGATCCCTCAAGGAGCCAGCGTACTCTGTGAGGGATCCAGAGTGCTCCGTGAGTCCCCTTTTTGGACTCACAAAACCGCAGAGGTAGGAGGAAGCTTCGCAAGGAAGCTTCCGGTATATAGAGCCCGTTAGTGTTCGAGGGCTGAGATAGGTTTCCCGGTTGAGAGCTTGCTCGACGCCTGGGACAGGAATCAGCTACCTGTCCAGGCTGGGATGAAAAAGAAACGGTTAAAAGAGTTATGCAAAAAATAGACTTTGCTTAGGGCTTTGCTGGGAAATCAATTTGGCTAAATAAAGGTACTTAAAAGGGAAAATAAGAAATAGTGATTCTCTCTCTCTCTCTCTCTCTCTCTCTCTCTTTTAAATTCTGCTAGAAATTCTGCTTAAAATAAGCCACAAAAAGGAAATACCTCACTCTGTTTGTCTGGCCAACAAACAGAGTGAAGGAAAAAAATGTGTTTGTTTGTTTGTTTGTTTTTCTTCTTCCTTTCTCTCTCTGTACTCTTAAGAAAAGCCCAAAGTTAGCAGGAGGAATGTTTTAAGTTCACCTGCTAGAAAGATTTCATTCTTGCATTTAATAATATATAGTAAAGTTGGAAGGGACCTTGGAGGTCATCTAGTCCAACCCCCTGCTCAGGCAGGAAACCATATACGAACTTTATCAAATGCCTTACTGAAATCCAAGAAAATTATATCCACAGCATTCCTCTAGTCCACAAATTTTGTAACTGGGTCAAAGAATGCAGT
>NW_015387443.1:237837-246605 GCF_001527695.2 Protobothrops mucrosquamatus | reverse complement strand
CCATGGCTGTGAAGAATTTTGAGAGGAATGTGCAAACCTGACTGGAAGCTAAGAGTGACATCCAACATTTGAAAATGATTGGCACAGAATATTGGACACTATAAATTTCTTTTACACCTAACAATTTTTGCCTTGACTTTTAGAACTCCCCTTTTGGGAGAAGGGATCTTTTTCTGCTGCCTCTATTAGTGTCTTATATTTTTTTTGGCTTAACAGTTTAAAAGCTTGCCTACCAAGTCTCCCTGACCAGAACAATTTTAATGTTGTGCCAATAAGTGTGAAATTCACACACTTAAGGCACAAAGCGGGGATATTGTGGGAAGTTAACCCAGAGAAGGAAATATTAAAAAGGCAGAAAGAAAGATATTGTTCACCAAAAGGATTTTTTAAAGCATTTTTTGAAAAGCAGAAACCAAACCTGGCCTCATCTCTTTGCCCAAAGCAGTAGCTAGTCTTATACAAATGCAGATGTGGAACCATCAGAAAGTTGAAGCCAGAGCAATCAAGAAGACAAAGAGAAAATCTGCATATCCCACCCAAGCTCTTAAGAGTCATTAGCCCCATCACCTGGGAAGCAGGATATGATAATGGGATTAAACCACAGATATCAAAGCCTAGAAAAACACTCAGAAATAGCCTCAAAGTTCATGCCACAGGAACAGGAAAGTATTCCAAGCAGGGCTAGAGGGTATAAAAAGACCTTCTGCCCATGTGCTCCCTCTCTTTCTTCTCCTCTGCTGCTTCTTGCAAGGACCAACTGTCTTCTGCAATAAACTGTAACCTTCTTCCCAAAGCAGTCGCCATGTTTGCTTATTTATTCCCGGCTTGGATGAACCAGGATGAAGACTTACTTCTAACAGTTCTCTTGGATTTCTATGGAATGGTCTTTTGCTTAATGGAATACTAGCAATTTCTTCTAAATTGTTAACCTCCTGTCATCTTGCTATCTCTTCTCTCCTGTGCTCAGTTTATTCTCGCCTGCTCTCAAGGTTTTGTGCTGATATTTCTTTGTCTTCTCTCCTGTGCTTAAAGGTTTATTCTGTCAGTGATGGGTCACTTCATCACATTCTTGCTGATAATGACACAACATCACTAGGACTTCCCACCACCTCACTGCACTTTATGCCCCGGACCTGCCCACAGTGGAGATGTCTTACTAACCACCTGTGAGTAACGCTTTTCTAATACGATGAATTTAGATTTCAACTTCTTGGCACACAGTATTCATTTCTTTTTGTTTGGAGTATGCAAGATCCTTCATATTATTAAGCCTTCATAATAAATTAAATTATACACTTAATGAAAAGAAGGGCTAGGGGTGACATGATAGCACTGTTCCAATATCTAAGAGGTTGCCACAAAGAAGAAGAGGGGTCAACCTGTTCTCCAAAGCACCTGAAGGCAGGACAAGAAGCAATGGATGGAAACTAATCCAGGAAAGAAGCAACCTAGAACTAAGGAGAAATTTCCTGACTATTAGAACAATTAATCAGTGGAACAACTTGCCTCCAGAAGTTGTGAATGCTCCAACACTGGAAGTTTTTAAGAAGAGACTGGACAACCATTTGTCTGGAATGGAACGGAACGGAACGGAACAGAACAGAACAGAACAGAACAGAAAAGAATAAACAGAGTTGGAAGGAACCCTGGAGATCTTCTAGTCCAACCCCCTGCTCAGGCAGGAAACCCTATACCATTCAGACAAATGGTTGTCCAATCTCTTCTTAAAAATTTCCAGTGTTGAAGCATTCACAACTTCTGGAGACAAGTTGTTCCACTGGTTAATTGTTCTGTCAGAAAATTTCTCCTTAGTTCTAGGTTGCTTCTCTCTTTGATTAGTATTCATCCATTGCTTCTTGTCCTGCCCTCAGGTGCTCTGGAAAATAGCATGACTCCCTCTTCTTTGTGGCAACCCCTGAGATATTAGAACACTGCTATCATGTCACCCCTAGGGCTTCCTGCCTGAGCAAGGGGTTGGACTAGAAGACCTCCAAGGTCCCTTCCAACTCTGATATTCTGTTCTTCTAATTTGGTTTACTTTGATATGTGAACAGAGCTATTTAGCATTGCCATTTGTAGTTCTCTTGATCTTTTAACTGTGGCTGCATCCTTAAGCACTGACACAGAAAACTCTTCATACATTTGTTGTTTTACAAAGCTGTTCATGTGAGAAAAGGACTCTTCCTAATTGTGCCCCATTTTGACTTCTGCTGCCCTATGAAAAAGAATGTTCTTTATCTACCTTGAATAATATCATTAAATCTCTTGAGCTCTCTCCCAACCAGATTCTGGTGGGAAAGTGAAATTATGGCACATCTCTACTCACACCTGTGTGTACACCATCACAGAAAATCTCCAAACCCTCGCAGCTTGTTTCAATCCTTCTGGCTCCAGGTTTCTCACAGCTGGAGCAGGACCTGGAATTTAGATGTACAATGCTCAGACCTGGGATAAATTGCAAACCTTTCTGCCCAGGTAATGTTGAGATTTGTACATTAGCTCTTGAGAGGGTCAGAAATTGTAAGAACTAAATAATGGGCTCAATTTAGTAGGGAGTTTTGTGGGTGGGTTTTGGGGTTTTAAGTGCAATTGTAATGGGCAGAAGGAACAGGAGGAAGTGCTCCAACCAAGACAGTGGTCAGATAAAAAGAACTCTGATGGAAAATATTTGGTAGCTGTTATTGGTAGTTTGTTCTCCGAGCTTGCTGTTTGGCTTCCGAACATTTCATCACCAGGCCAAGCAACATCATCAGCGAAAGTTCAATTGAAGCGTCTTGTTTCAGTTCTCTGCTTTTATATAGTCTTGTGTGGTTACATTGTCAGTTAGCTGTGTGGTTGCGCTCAGCAGTAGAAAGAGTCTTTAGTAGATTTGAAACAAGAAAACATTGAATATTCTTGGTTTTATTATAACCAATTGTTAATGAGGTGGCGTTTGGATCAAAAAGTTGGTATTACTTTACAGGATGTAAATTTGATGAAACAGATTAAAGATCAATCTCAAGCTCATATTAAAAGAATTTATAACGCATTGATTGAATTGGATTCAGAAACAGAATTGGTTAAGGATTGCATGATAAAATGGGCTCAAAATATACAAGAACCGATCTTACTGGAAACATGGGAGACAATTTGGATTAGAAATGTAAAATTTACTCAAGCTCAAAATTTAAGGGAAAACTTTTATAAAATGTTTTATAGGTGGCATTTGGATCCTCAAAAATTGTCCTGCATGTATCCTAATTTACAACCTAAGTGTTGGAGATGTGGAAATTTAGATGCAACTTATTTTCATATGTGGTGGACATGCAGGGAAGTAAAGGCATTTTGGATTAAGATATGGTGGAATACTCAAAATATTTTTAAGAAAAAGATAAAGTTTAAGCCGCAGATATTTTTGCTGGGTATTATGGAAGATTTGGATAAAAAAGAAATGGATTTGATGTTGAATTTGATAACTGCTGCAAGACTACTAGTAGCTCAATGTTGGAAAACGGAACGTTTGCCCACTATAGAAGAATGGTCACTTAAAGTCTCAAATTTAGCAGAAATGGCCAAGATTTCCGCTTATNGATAAAGTTTAAGCCGCAGATATTTTTGCTGGGTATTATGGAAGATTTGGATAAAAAAGAAATGGATTTGATGTTGAATTTGATAACTGCTGCAAGACTACTAGTAGCTCAATGTTGGAAAACGGAACGTTTGCCCACTATAGAAGAATGGTCACTTAAAGTCTCAAATTTAGCAGAAATGGCCAAGATTTCCGCTTATGTGAAGGATTATTCACAAGAAAGATATATTTTGGTTTGGAGAAGATGGATAGATTATATTGAGAGTAAATATGGTACTAAAAAATTCCACTTGGTTTTTGAGTAAATTTTAGAGTATTAATGTAGTTTATATGTTATAATAGGTTACTTATTTTTACTTATAATTATTAATATGATGTTATATTTATTGTGTTTAATATTAGTATATTTGTTTAAAAGAGAGTTAAAGGATGTTACAGATTTGTTAATCTAATAGTTGATTAATATTAGATAGAGTATGGTTATTGTATTGTTAACCCTGTGATTGGCTCTGGGAAGTGGGGGGGGAGGGAGGGGGGGAGGGGAAGGGTGGGTTCTGGGGAGGGGGGGAGTTATATTGTAAAACTTTTATAAAATTTTCAATAAAAAGACAGGTCACGTGATGCAAAGATCATCCGGGTGAAAGAAGTCATGCTGGTTGGAGGTCACATGAGGCCCTGCAAAGGTCACCTGGAGGTCAAAAGAACTCTTGAGTTTGGGCTAGAACTGTAACCTGAGCAAGAGCCTCAGACAAGATTCTCGATGTCATGGTTCCGACTAATGAAACACGTCAAAGAACTTCCAGGCATTGTTTTATCCTAAAATCCTTTATTATCAGTGTAACAGATTGACGGCACATCATGGGTGTATGCCAGAATCTGATTTTCTCTTGCTTGCTTCTAACTTTTCTTGCTAAACCCCTCCCTTATTTTGCAGTCATAAGTCACATCTTCCAATTAGCCCGGAGGACAAAGATTCACTTCCGTTCCTTTTCCCGGGCTTTCCTTATAAATCTCCTCCCTTTCTCTGTCATCTGAATTAACTCTAAAAATACCGGACTATTATCAAATAGTCGGAGGGTTTCGTGGGGGTGATTGTTGTTCGGGTTGCTCTGGCTGCTGCTCAGATTCAGGTGGGGGAGGCTTCTTATAGCGGGCGAGCTGAACGTCTAGCTTCACCGCTGCCTGGTACCATTCTCGCAGCTGATCAGGTACTGCTCGATAGATGCAGGCCTGAGAGAGGTGATCGTCTAATCCCTCAATGAAGTGATGGATTAGGGACTGCTCTGGCCACCCCTCTATTCGACCTGCTATCTTGCAAAACTCTCGCACGTACTCCAGGGCAGGCCTGCCAGCTTGTTTTATTTTGTGGATTTGTTCTCCTGCTTTAAGAGCAATAGATGGGTCCTCAAATCTTTCCCTCAGCCCTAGGAGGAAAAGGTGGGGGTCCTCCAATTCGGGGGCTTGCTCATTGTATAAATTGTTCAGACATTCGGACGCTTCTCCCTCTAGACTGGACGCAATCACATCCACCATGGCCCCCGGGTCTGGGTAGAGATAGGCCCAGCAATTCACATGAGAACGCACTTGGTTGAGGAAAAAAACCAGCTTCTCTGGGTCCCCATCAAAGGTTGCTCTGAAAAGTGGTGCAGTTATAGGCTGTTGGGGGCCCCACGGTGGCTGTTGCTGCTGGCCCCATCCTGGCTGCAGGTTTATGCCCAGGGGTTGCACGTTTGGGGGCTGTGGCCAATCTCCTTGCTGTGGCCATTCTCCCACCAGCTGCTGATCTCCTGGCTTCTGTACCACCCCAAGCTGTTGCAAGGCCTCTATTAGCTGTGGCAAGTTCAGAGGTAGTGGAACCTCTGCCTGCTGGGTTTGCCAGTCTCCCCATTGCTGCAGAGGCCTCAGACTGGGATTCCCTCTCTCTTCAGGTCTGGAGTCCCTGGCAGGGGAAGACAGGGTCTGAAAGGCTTTGTGATTTACAATAGAGGGGCTGCAAGCTTCCCTCTGCAGGAGTGGATTTCTGTCTCTCTCCTCTGGGGTTTGAAATATTTCCAGTAACTCACCCAGGCTTTGAGTGGCAGTTTGTCCATTCTCCGTCCACCGACCTGCATTTGTCTGCCAAAATTCATCTTCCCACAGCATGCTGTCTGTTACTTCCCCCTCTGGGATATCAGCAGCTGCCGGGCTATATTCACAAACTCCCGTTTATCATGATAGATTGTCCTCCTCCTGAACTCTGTTACTCTCACTCCAGCCTAGGAGAAAGAGGTGGGGGTAATGCATCCCCAGTTGTTTGAAAAAGTTTTAGATTCTGGCATGATGTCATGGTTCCGACTAATGAAACACTTCAAAGAACTTCCAGGCATTGTTTTATCCTAAAATCCTTTATTATCAGTGTAACAGATTGACAGCACATCATGGGTATATGCCAGAATCTGATATTCTCTTGCTTGCTTCTAACTTTTCTTGCTAAACCCCTCCCTTATTTTGCAGTCATAAGTCACATCTTCCAATTAGCCCAGAGGACAAAGATTCACTTCCATTCCTGGTACTGTCTTATCCTGCAAATATCAGAGTTACTCTAGGTTGCTGGTTTGAGCAACCCAAAACCTTAGCCAGGCTGACCACTATTTTGCACAAACCCAAGAAGAACCTACAAAACATGCAAAATACCCGTTGGTGCTGCTCCATCTTCATTCATGTGAACCCGGGGTGGTTTGATCCAAAATAGAAAGATTGGGGGTGGAGTTTAATAGCAATAACAATAGCACTTAGACTTATATACCACTTCATAGTACTCTACAGCACTAAGCAGTTTACAGAGTCAGCGTATTGCCCCCAACAATCTGGACCCTCATTTTACCGACCTCAGCAGGATGGAAGGCTGAGTCAACCTTGAGCTGGTCAGAATCGAACTCCTGGCAGTGAACAGAGTTAGCCTGCAATACTGCATTCTAACCACTGTGCCACCATGGCTCTTAATGTCTCCACCTCCACCTCCACCCTGTTTTTAAAAATAATTCATTTGTCTCTATAATGGGGGGAAGGATGTGGGGATTTTTCTTAACAAAGGGGTTGAAGGAAAAGGTTATGTTCCCCCTGCTCCATTCCACATTTATGAATATGGTCCAAAGATGTGGACTATGGGTGTGCAACATTTGGGAATCTGTAACATCTTTTTTATTATTTGATCTTCGAAGGGCATCAGATGCAGCTTGCAGACAGATGAGCAGCAATGTGGTGCCATCTCTGGAGGGGATGAGGCTGAATTTTTCGGCCATTTGGAGGGTAGGATTTGAATTGGCCAGGTTGCTTCCAACAGATGTTAAGCACTGTTAAAAGAAAGAGGTGGATTTTTTTTAAATTAAATCATGCTGCCTGTTATGTATTGAGCTTAATTGGGAACAGGTGCAGGGAGCTGCCCTGAAACAGTCAGCAGACCATGTGGCCTGCTGGGCCAGACTTGCTGTCTGCTAGGGCTGACTAGGATGCATTTGAGTGGGAAAATACGTTGCATTCATTGACTGACAACGCCCCAGGGTGAATGTATAAAAAGGGGCGGAGCCATTTTGTTCTGAGTTCTGTTTACCTGCAAATAAAGAAGTACCTGTTTGTGAGTCCTTTCTTTTCAATGCCTACCAACGCAAGAAACAGAACATTAACAACGAGGATGGGATTGTGCTGCTGCAAAGTCAAGGACTGACTCACCACGGGAAGCCTAGAAGCACTGAGAAGTACGGCGTTCCAACCTCCTTCACTCTGCCTGCCAGTACGAAAACGCTGGAGGAGAGTGCCGCAAGGAATCATCCTGGAACCCCTTCGAAAGCCTGCGCAGCACGAGGCGTTGAAAAGGCTGCCAAAGATCCACCATGGCAAAGATTGGTCGTCTTTCTGAATTCAATGTCAAGCATCCAGAACGATGGAGCTGCTATGTTGCTAGGGTGGAGAATTACCTGAGAGTCAACCAGGTTTGAGAGGACGGACTGAAGGCCGCGACGCTGCTGTGCGTTTGCGGTCAAGAAACTTTTGATATTGCGGAAAACCTGGTTGCTCCGGCACCTTTGGAGTCCATCGCTTACGCGGAGCTTAAAAAAATGCTCAAAGAACATTTTGAGCTGAAGCTGTCGGTCATCGCTTGGCGACATGCTTTTGAACAGCGGGACCAGCAGCCTGGGGAGTCCGCTGCGGATTTTATCGCTGCTCTGCATCAAGCTGCAAGGCCTTGCGAATTTAAGGACCTGGAAGAACGACTACGAGACCAGCTAGTTTGTAGTCTGAGGAGCCGAGAACTTCTTTTTTTTATTGAAAAGTTTTATAAAAGTTACAATATAAACCCCAAAACCCACCCACCCTAAACCCCCCCTCTCCCTCCCTCACTTCCCAGAGCTGAATACAGGGTTACAAATATAATAATCATAATCTAACTAACATTAACCAACTATATAAATAACCAAGTCCATAATGCGCTTTAACTCCCCTTTAACATAAATATAATAATAATAATTAAAACTTAAACAAATTAGTATCCTAATTATTAAACAATAAAATATCCATATTGTTAAACAATACTAATACTAAAAGTAATAATAATATCATATAATTAAAACTAATAAAAAATTCACTATAATAAACTATTAATACTGATAATACTCTAAAATTTACTCATAAGCTAAATGGAAATTTTTAGTCCCATATTTATTCTGAATATAATCTATCCATCTTCTCCAAACCGAAATGTATCTTTCTTGTGAGTGACCCTTCAAATAGGCAGAAATCTTAGCCATTTCTGCTAAATTTGACACTTTAAACGTCCATTCTTCTATAGTAGGCAAGCAATCCTTCTTCCAATATTGCCCTACTAATAGCCTTGCAGCTGTTATCAAATTCAACATCAAGTTAGTTTCTTTAGTATCACAATCTGTAATAACACCCAACAAAAATAATTGTGGAGTGAACTTTATCTTTCTCTTAAAAATCTTTTGAATGTTCCACCAAATCTTGATCCAAAAAGCTTTTATATTTCTACAAGTCCACCAAATATGAAAATAAGTAGCATCCAAGCTACCACATCTCCAACATTTGGGCTGTAAATTAGGATACATACAAGACAACTTTTTAGGATCCAGATGCCATCTATAAAACATTTTGTAAAAATTTTCTCTTAAATTTTGGGCCTGGGTAAATTTTACATTTCTAACCC
>NW_015387443.1:228123-237607 GCF_001527695.2 Protobothrops mucrosquamatus | reverse complement strand
TCCATTAATGTAATACCAACCTTTTGATCTAACTTCCACCTAACCAACAATTGAGTATACTGAAACCAAGACTGTACAATATTTTCTTGCTTTAACTCAGCTAACGATTTTAATTGCCAATCATTCCCTACCAATCTAAGTAATTCCTTATAAGAAATCCTATCCAAATTCACACCCATAGATACCCCCTCTATCACGTCTCCAGGAATCCCCCAGATTGGTATTTTGTAATTTAACTGATAATAATACTTTTTCCAGACACGCAATAAAGCACTTCTTAAAATATGAGATTTAAAAGCCTTGTCAACTTTTTTATTATAAATTAAGTATGCATGCCACCCATATAATAAGTCCCATCCCTCTAGATGAAGTATACTTTTATTTGTTAAATTAAGCCAATCACTAACCAATGTTAAAACCACCGCATCATAGTATAATTTCAAATTAGGCGCCTTAAGTCCTCCTCTTTCCCGTGCGTCTTGTAAGATCTTAAATTTAATTCTTGGTTTTTTCCCCGCCCAAATAAATTTATTAATACCCTTCTGCCATTCATCCAAATTGGCATCTTTTTTCAAAATAGGTATCATTTGAAACAAGAAGAGAAACTTTGGTAGAACATTCATTTTAACAGCTGCAATTTTCCCCAACAAAGATAATTGTAATTTTTTCCAATTATTTAAGTCCTTTTGTACTTTTAACCATAATTTCTCATAATTATTTTTATACAATTTTACATTAGAAGCTGTAATATATGCTCCCAGATATTTAACCTTTTTCACTATTTCAAAACCTGTCAATTTAACTAACATTTCCTTTTCCTTCATAGTCATATTTTTAGATAATATTTTAGTCTTATTATTATTTACCTTAAAACCAGAAACTTTCCCATAATGAGTTATAATTTCCATCAAGTCTATAACCGATTGAGTCGGTTGAGATAATGTCACAACCAAGTCATCTGCAAAAGCTCTCAACCTATAATCATTCTGTTTTATTTTTATTTCCTTTATTATAATTGATTCGCGAATTTTAATCAGTAAAATCTCCAATGTTAAAACAAACAACAATGGCTAGTTGTTGATCGGCTAGTTTGTGGTCTGAGGAGCCGAGAACTTCAGCAAAAGATTTTTGCTAAAGAAACCATCTCCTTCCAAGATGCGCTAAGGGAGATAACGGCTAAAGAAGCAGCAGGTGGAGCTGTTAAGGCCTTCCGGCTCTCCAAGAACCCTCCTTGCTCTGACACGGTCCATCAAGAGGAAGCCGAGAGGGTTGAAGACTCCAAGTCGGACAACGAGGTCAAGCGGCTGCAACAGCCTCCAGAACGAAGACATCAAAAGCAAGCAGACAAAAGTTTTGACAAGACAGTTCCCTTCTCTCGGTGTTTCGGGTGTGGAGGCCGCCACAAACGTACCAACTGCCGTTTTCGCTCTGCTACTTGCCGGGCATGTGGCCAGCAAGGCCACATAGCCGCCATCTGTTTGGGTCGCAAGAAAGACCGTCCATCGGAAGAATTGCCTCGGAAAGGTATCAGGGTCCCCAGCCAGAATAGGGTGGGTTTTTGCGCATCCAGAAGAAGCGTATTGAGAACAGTGGCCCACCGGCCATTGAACAAGAAGTTGCGTATTGATGTCAAATTGCAGGGGGTCCCCTTAACGATGGAGCTGGACATGGGGTCAGCTCTGTCAATCATTTCCCAGAACACCCTCAAGCAGATCTGCTGTAGAAGCAGACAGAGAGTTAAACTCCGGCCGTCGAATCTTATTTTGACGGACTTTCAGAATTCCTGAGTCAGTGTGAAAGGGGAGGCCACGCTCAGAGTGCAAGGAGGCCGCATTTTCGCCAAACTCGATTTGGCCCAGGCCTATCAACAGCTGCCGGTTGATGATGCAACGGCAGAGGCCCAAACGATTGTGACTCACCGGGGAGCTTTCAAGATGCGAAGGCTACAGTTCAGGGTGAACGTAGCTCCTGGCATTTTCCAAAGCATGATGGAGCGAACGCTCCGTAACATTCCAGGAGTTTGCCCATATTTCGATGATGTCCTCATCGCAGGGGAATCAGTCGAAAACCTGTTTGACAGGCTCCGGGCCGTTTTGCGGCATTTCCGTGAAGCGGGGCTGAAGCTCAAACAGGAGAAGTGCAAAATTGGAGTCACTTTCACAGAATTCCTGGGGTTTCCTATAGATGCCGAAGGCATCCATCCTGCTGAATCCAAGCTTAAAGCGATTCAGCAGGCACCCAGTCCCAAATCGAAGGGAGAGCTTCAAGCCTTCCTGGGACTTCTAAATTTCTACCATGCCTTCCTCCCCCACAAGGCCGCAGTGGCAGAGCCGTTACACCAGCTCTTGGATAAACAGGCCCCATGGAAGTGGACAAATGTCCACGAGAGGAGTTTTGATGAGGTCAAGGCCTTGTTGTCTTCTAATCCCTGATCTCCCTTCCTTCCGCCGCGCCCTCAAGACATGGCTATTCCAACAAGCGGGACTGGCCTAGGGTAATTTTTAAGAGGGGTTTTTAGAGGAGTTTTTAATTATATTTTAAATTAGACAAGTTAAATATTTCATTTTAATTAATTTTAAATTTTGTGTTGTTATTGGTGTTTTTAATTGATTGTCAGCCACCCTGAGTCCGCAAGGAGAAGGGCGGGATATAAATTCGAACAATAAATAAATAAATAAATAAATAAATAATGCAGTGTTGGCTCATTTCAATGAGCAGTTGCCAGTTCACATAGCTTGCGATGCATCCCCTTATGGGATTGGGGCTGTCCTAAGCCACCTCAGGGCTGATGGGACACACGTTCCTGTAGCCTATTACTCCAGGACTCTTTCTACTCCTGAGCGCAATTATGCACAGATAGAGAGGCAATGGCCATTGTGGCTGGCATCAAGAAGTTTCACAACTTTTTGTATGGCCGCCATTTCACGGTCTTCACTGACCACAAGCCACTTCTGGGGTTGTTCACGACAAACAAACAGGCACCCCAAATCATCTCTCCGAGAATGCTGAGATGGTCCATATTTCTTTCTGCATATGACTACTGCCTGGTTCACAAACCGGGTCGAGAAATGGGCCACGCAGACGGCCTTAGTAGGTTGCCTCTAAAGCAGGTAGAGCCAGATCCTGCACCAGCCAACCACATCCTGTCCATCCAGGATTTGCTGGAGTCTCCCCTCCATGCAGGGGATGTAGCTGCAGAAACAGCTACCGACAACACGCTAACACGCGTGTTGAATTGGGTGCTCACAGGATGGCCTGACACGTGTCCTGGCACTGACTTCCACAGCTTCTGGAAAAGGAAGCATGAGTTATCCAACTTTAAGGGTTGTATACTGTGGGGGAGCAGGGTAGTAATCCCGACCTCACTGAGGACTAGAGTCCTTGTTTCTTTGCATGAGGGACATCTGGGAATAGTTCGGATGAAGGCGCTTGCATGCAGCTAGCTTTGGTGGCCTGGGCTCGATAAAGAGATCGAGGCCCAGGTCCAAGGGTGCCACATTTGCCAGCAGTCCCGGCCAGAAATGCCACAGGCTCCCGTCCATAGATGGGAAACTACACATGCTCCTTGGTCAAGGGTTCATATCGACTACGCCGGCCCCTTTCAGGGGCAGCTCTTCCTCATTGTTGTGGACAGTCACTCTAAGTCAGGGCTTTTCAACCTTTTCACCCATTGTACCACTTTTAGGATATGGCAACATCCGAGTACCACCAGTCGCCTAGCAAGGTGTCAAAAACCTGACCAAAAAAAAAAGAAAAGAAAAAGTGATAAAGTACAGGTAGTCCTCGACTTACAACAGTTCCTTATCCTGATATTTGCAGGATAAGACAAAACCAGCTACCAGCTCTTTAGCTGGTTTTGGCTGCTTACACAGTGAGTTCTTCCCAAGAACCTAGAACATTGCAATGTATCAATATAGTATATATGTGGCTCCAAGCAGTATGGCCCTTTTGCAATTGACAAATGGAAAAATTGCCAATTCGCAGATTTTCTAAGTGCCATCCAAGGTTTTTGGGTATGGCACCCAGTGTGCCGATAACCACTGGGATCACCACGGCCGTTTTATACCATAATCTTTCAATTGAGTCTGGGTAGACTTGGTGCGGGACCGTTTTTTCTGCTGCTGGTTCTTGGTCCTGCAATATCAAGGGGGTTGAAAGTATCTGCAAGAAAATTCTTTGCAAGGTTTGGGGAGTAAAAATGAAAATGCCTCCATTTTATTTGCCATTATTTCCACAGCCATGGTGTCTCTGTCTGTAGCCCCATCGTGTAGTCTTGTTCACTTATTTAGATTGTGTATCTTAATGTGATTTTAACGGTGCCCATTTGCCAACTGAGACCTGATCATTCTTGGCAAAAAAAAGGATAATTTCTTTAGGGTCCCTTTTTGGTTGGTCTAATGAAGGCAACTTCTCTTGCTTTTCCCCCAGCTATATACTTGCCACTTCCTTGGCACTGACTACATCATAGCTGGTGGGAGTTGGAACTGTTCTGTTCTTTGCATTGATAAGGCATTGAAACGAGGCAGGAGTAACAACAGATGCTTCTTTATTTCAGCTTTAACAGAACAACACAAAATGGCTCCGCTCCCTTTTATACCTTCTGCAGGGAACAGCATCAGCCAATAAATGCAACGTATTTTCCCGCTCAATAGGCTGGAGACAGCCTGTCTGGCCCAGGCAGGCCACATGGTCTGCCCGGTCTCACTGCAGCTTCCTGCACCTGCTCTGTCAATCACAGGTCCAGGACATAACACCCCTCCCCTCTTGGTTAAAAAAAAATAGATACTTACTATTTTAGTCTACTACAATGTCACTTCTCCATAGCAATACTTAATACTTTACAATATTACAATACTGCTAGTCTCCCATGTTAATTTAATCAATAATACACAATTATTGATCCCTGACACTCACCACATTATAAGACCCATCTTACTATTGAATGAAATCTCAAACACTACAACATTATAATACAATTTTGAGTGTGTTCTTATTTCTAGGAAATACTAGGCCTGTCCGCTTACTGACAGGAACCTCACATAGTCCTTTAGGAACTTCAGAGGGCCTCTGGCCTGCTCCGATAGTCTCGGAGCTGCTGCAAGCACCCGGTCTGCAAGCTCGCCTGCCAGGCTCGGCAGACCGGGACTTTGAGACCCGTTTGATGCGGGTGAACCTGGATCTTGCAGACTGGCCTGTGCCGGTAGGCCCAACCCTTTGTCCATTTGACTTCGGCTGGCCCTTTCCGGTAAGCCCAAACCAGAGTTCCTTGGTGGGGTGGAATTCCCCGGATCGGCGAGAGAAACCGGTTGGGAACACTGTCCCGTAGGCACAAGGTAGATGTGGCATGAGAAGCCAATTGAGTGCGATTTCCCATGAACCCAGTGCCAGAGTCAGGAGCCGCCTCATTGGCAAAATGGCTGTTTGGAGAATGCAAAACCCCGCTTTCACAGAGAGACTGAGATCCACGCAGCACATGACCATCTTCCAAGGCCACTTCGTATGACAGTGGCCCAGTGACTTTGCAGACCACTGCTGTCACCCAAAGATGTCCAGGCCCATAGTTCCTTGTCCAAACTGGATCACTAACTTGCAATCTCCTCGGTGCCCGGGGCTGTGACACCTGTGAAGCCACCCGGTCTGGGTGTAATCTGTCTAATTTGGTAATAAGACGGCGACCCCAGCGGAGTTCAGCTGGGCTCTTGCCTGTAGCTGTGCAAGGTGTGGTGTGGTGGCAAAGGAGAAAATCAGCTAACCTGTGATGCCAGCTCCCATGAGTGAGCCTCTTCAAGGCTTCTTTGGTGGTGCGCACCATGCACTCAGCTTGGCCATTGGAAGCCGGGTGAAAGGGTGCCGAAGTAGAATGACGAATCATGTTGGCTTTCAGGAAGGACTGGAACTCCGAAGAGGTGAATTGTGGTCCGTTGTCAGAGACAAGAACATCTGGGAGCCCATAAGAGGCGAAGATCCCTCTTAACACCTGGATGGTCCTGGCAGTCGTCGTGGAGGACACTGGAACGATCTCTAGCCATTTGGAATGAATGTCCACAACAATAAGGAAGAATTGCCCCTGAAAGGGGCCAGCGTAGTCGGTATGAACCCTTGACCAAGGAGCATGTGTGGCCTCCCATCTATGCACGGGAGCCTGTGGCATTTCAGGCTTGGACTGTTGGCAAATGTGGCACCCATGGACCTGGGTCTCAATCTCTTTATCGAGCCCAGGCCACCAGAGATAGCTGCACGCAAGCGCCTTCATCTGGACTATTCCCCGATGTCCCTCATGCAGAGACTGCAAGACTCTAGTCCTCAATGAGGTTGGGATTACTACCCTGCTACCCCACAGGACGCAACCCTTAAAGGTGGATAGCTCATGCTTCCTTTTCCAGAAACTCTGGAAATTGGTGCCAGGACACGTGTCAGGCTATCCTGACAACACCCAGTTCAACACGCATGTTAGCGTGTTATCAGTGGCTGTTTCTGCAGCCACGTCCCCTGCATTGAGGGGAGACTCAGGCAAATCCTGGATAGCCAGGATGTGGTTGGCCGGAGTAGGATCTGATTCTAAGAGCTGTAGAGGCAACCTACTAAGGCCATCTGCATGGCCCATTTCTTTACCTGGTTTGTGAACCAGGGAATAGTCATATGCAGAAAGGAAAATTGACCACCTCAACATTCTAGGAGAAATTATGTGTGGGGTTTGTTTGTTCGTTGTGAACAACCGCAGAAGTGGCTTGTGGTCTGTAAAGACCGTGAAATGGCGACCATACAAAAAGTCATGAAACCTTTTTATGCCAGCCACAATGGCCAAGGCTTCTCTGTCTATCTGTGCGTAATTACACTCAGCAGAAGACAGAGTCCTTGAATAGTAGGCTACAGGAACTTGTGTCCCATCAGCCTTGAGGTGGCTTAAGACAGCCCCAATTCCATAAGGGGATGCATCACAAGCTATACAAACTGGCAGCTGCTCATTGAAATGAGCTAGAACAGCATTTGAAGACAACAATGCTTTGACCTCAGCAAAACTCCTTTCGTGGACTTCCGTCCACTTCCAGGGAGCCTGTTTATCCAAGAGCTGGTGTAACGGCTCTGCCACTGCAGCCTTGTGTGGAAAGAAGGAATGGTAAAAGTTTAGAAGTCCAAGGAAGGCTTGAAGCTCGCTCTTCGACTTGGGATTTGGGGCCTGCTGAATCGCTTTGAGCTTGGACTCAGCAGGATGGATGCCTTCGGCATCTATGCGAAACCCCAGGAATTCAGTGGAAGTTACTCCAATTTTGCATTTTTCCTGTTTGAGCTTCAGCCCCTCTTCATGCAAACACAGCAAAACAGACCGGAGCCTTTCAGATAGGTTTTCAAGTGATTCCCCTTCTATGAGAGACATCGTCGAAATATGGGCAAACTCCCAGAATGTTACGGAGCGTTCGCTCCATCACGCTTTGGAAAATGCCAGGAGCTACGTTCACCCCGAACTGTAGCCTTCGCACCTTGAAAGCTCTCCGGTGAGTCACAATCGTTTGGGCCTCTGCCGTTGCATCATCAACCGGAAGCTGTTGATAGGCCTGGGCCAAATCGAGTTTGGCAAAAATGCGGTCTCCTTGTAGAGACGCCAGAATATGGCTCACTACAGGCACCGGATAGGAGTGCTGCTGTAATGCTTTGTTTAGCGTGCAATTATAGTCAGCACAAATGTGGACTTCCCCATTGGCCTTGAGTGGCGTGACTATGGGTGTTTCCCATGGACTGCTATCCACAGGTTCCAAAATGCCTTGCTGCAGCAGTTTATCCAGCTCAGCATTAATCTTTTGCTTAAGCGCAAAAGGCACCCGACGAGGCTTAATCCTAATCGGTGCAATGGAGGGGTCTAACCGTAAGGCAATTGGAGGCCCTTTTTACGACCCTAGTTCTTGGCTGAACATGTCAGCAAACTCCTTGCAAACTTCCGCAAGGCCTGCCGTTTGCAAACTGTGTAGCCCAGTCACCTGAATTCCAAGCGCCTCGAACCAATCGAGTCCAATTAGACTCGTGCGGTCACCCTCAACCACAACAACGTCCAAAAACCCTTCAAAGTTCCTACGTTGCACTCTGAGCATGGCCTCCCCTTTCACACTGACTCGGGAATTCTGAAAGTCTGTCAAAATAAGATTCGACAGCCAGAGTTTAACTCTCTGGCTGCTTCTACAGCAGATCTGCTTGAGAGTATTCTGGGAAATGATTGACAGAGCTGAGCCCGTGTCCAGCTCCATTGTTAAGGGGACCCCCTGCAATTTGACATCAAAACGCAACTTCTTGTTCAATGGCCGGTGGGCCACTGTTCTCAATACGCTTCTTTTGGATGCGCAAAAACCCACCCTATTCTGGCTGGGGACCCTAATACCTTTCCGAGGCAATTCTTCCGATGGACGGTCTTTCTTGCGACCCAAACAGACGGCGGGTATGTGGCCTTGCCGGCCACATGCCCGGCAAGTAGTAGAGCGAAAACGGCAGTTGGCACGTTTGTGGCGGCCTCCACATCCGAAATACCGAGGGAATGGAACTGCCTTGTCAGACCATTTGTCAGCTTGCTCTTGGGGCCTTCTTTCTGATGGCTGCTGCAGACGATCGACCTCATTTTCGGATTCTAGTTCAGATACCTCTCGAGCAACCTCTTGATGGACTGAGCCCGAACACGAAGAGTTCTTGGAAAGCCGCAAGGCCTTAACAGCTCCTCCCGCTGCTTCTTCGGTCGTGATCTCCCTTAGCACGTCTTGGAAGGAAACAGCTTCTTTTGAAAAAATCTTTTGCTGCAGTTCTCGGCTCCTCAGACCACAAACTAGCCGATCTCATAGCTGTTCTTCCAAGTCTTTAAACTTGCAGGGCCTTGCAGCTTGACGCAGAGCAGCAATAAAGTCCGCAGCAGACTCTCCTGGATATTGGTCCCGCTGTTCAAATGCATGACGCCATGCTATCACCGATAGCTTCGGTTCAAAATGTTCCTTTAACATTTTCTTCAGCTCTGCATAAGCGATAGATTCCAAAGGTGCTGGAGCAACCAAGTTTTCAGCGATGTCAAAAGTCTCTTGCCCACAAACGCACAGCAATGTTGCGGCTTTGAACCCGTCCTCCCAAACTTGGTTGACTCTAAAGTAGTTCTCCACCCTGGCAACGTAGGAGCTCCAACGTTCAGGATGCATTACGTCAAATTCAGACAGACGTCCAATCTTTGCCATGATTGATTCTTGGCGGCCTCTTCCAACGCCTCGTGCTGCTCAGGCTTGTGAAGGGGTTCCAGGACGAATCTTTTTTTTTTTAAAAAATAAATTTTTATTGATTTTTCATTAAAAAACAAAAACATAAATCTTTTATCACAATATCAACCAAAAAAAAATCAACACCAATCAATACATTCACGGACGTGTCCGGTGTCCCCCTCCTGCACCACCCTCTCACTTGCCTACACCTTCCTCCTCCCTATCCTACCACCACTCCTCCTTCCTCCCTCTTTCCTACCTCC
>NW_015387443.1:221330-224774 GCF_001527695.2 Protobothrops mucrosquamatus | reverse complement strand
TTTTTGTGGTGAATTCAATCCATTAACATTTAAGGTTATTAACTTAACCATCCTTTGGTTTTTGGAGCTTCTGAATCAACCCTTGAAGATCCATTGTGACAGATCTTTTAGGCCTGGCTCCTCCCACTGGCTCCGAAGTAGTTGCAGATGTTTGGGGCATAGCCTCTTTCTGTTGCTCTCTTTCCTTACGCTTATGAGCTGCACGTGTCATTCTTTGGTCTTTTGGATCCTGTTTTGCCTCCAACACTTGTAAATTCTGAGAATCTGCTGCAGATAGCGACATAGCTCCAGGTAATTCCACAATCAATTGTTCCACTCCTTCTTCTACTCCTTTAGCTGGTGATGTAGAAGGTGAATCAGCTTTCAACACCATTGAATAAAAATTCTTTGCTTTCTGTACTGTATTAAGCCTATAGTGATTGCCAGCAAACATAAAGACCAATCCAACTGGTATTTCCCATCTAAAAGGTATTTGCTGCTTCTTCAACTCTTGAGTCAGAAATGCAAACTCCTTTCTTTTTTTTTAAATCTTTGAAGGTATTTCTTTCAACAGTATAATAACCTGAGCAGCAATCTGAAATTTCTGCTGGTAAAAGGCCTGTATAATTTCATTTCTACGTGTTTTTCTGGAAAAATAAACAACAACATCTCTAGGCTGTTTTCTCTGACGTGCGACCCATGAATTGACTCTAAATATTTTTTCAATCTCTCCATAGATAATTTCAGGGTCGCAGTCTAAAGCCAAAGCCAGGGAAGCTGTTACCTCTTCTCTCAGTTTCTCCTGTGCGTTTTCCTGAAGGCCTCTGATTCCTATTGCATGTTCCATTTCTCTAAATTGTGCCATTACCATATCACTTTGAACAATCTCTATAGTTTCTTCTACTTTTTCCATTCTCTCCTCCACCCCTTCCATTTTTTCTCCTACTTCCTCCACCCGGTTCTCTATACGATCCATATGAAAAGCAAAGCCCTGAAAGATTTGAGACATATTCTCACATAGTTCATCATTCNTTCGCTTGCAGCGAAGACGTCCCGATCTGCGGAGAAGCTCTGAGCTCCGGAGGAGTTCTCACCTTCACCTCGCTGGGAACACCCAGGGAGGCTAGGGAACTCGACTCCTACTCACGAGCAAGCTCTCCTTCTCTCCTTTGCCCGGAGAGAAGTTTCAAATCGCCAAACAGCTGATAAACGCTGTTTCGGCGATTTTTACCCAGTCCTGAACGGGAGGCTGTCAAAACAACCCCCTTCGGCAGCCGCCGAGCCACCGGAAGTCCAGGACGAATCTTGACGAGCTCTCCTCCAGCGTCTTCGTACTGGCAGGCAGAGTCGCACAAGTTGGAACACCAAACTTCCAAGCACTTTGGGCCTTCCATGGTGAGTCAGCCTATTATTCTTTTTTCTCTTGCAGCACCTTCATCGCCAATGTTCTGTTCTTTGCGTTGATAAGGCATTGAAACCAGGCAGGAGTAACAACAGATGCTTCTTTATTTCAGCTTTAACAGAACAACACAAAATGGCTCCGCTCCCCTTTATACCTTCTGCAGGAAACAGCGTCAGCCAATAAATGCAATGTATTTTCCTGCTCTGCGCATGCTCAATAGGCTGGAGACAGCCTGTCTGGCCCGGGCAGGCCACATGGTCTGCCTGGGTCTCACTGCAGCTTCCCGCACCTGCTCTGTCAATCACAGGCCCAGGACATAACAGGAACAACCTGTGTCGACTCATTGACAGAAGAATTCTGATGGTAAGGCAGCTTTGCTAACCCTTTCAGGAAAGGGCTTGGGTTTGTAGTAGGGCAGGTGTTTTGCACCCCACATTAAGTCTCCAGGAACTTGAGGGCCACACAGCATGGACTTTGTAGTATTGTTATACTTGTTAACTAACAAAGTTATTTTGTATTTTAATTTGATTTATTTTTCTCTCCTTTAAAATTGTGACAAGGGTTTATCAAACCATTACAGCCTGGAATGTAGGAAAAGATTTTATCCTATTGCTGTATGAATAGATTGATAGCTTCTAACATTCCTAAACTGAAAAGATAAGTTCCCCAGGTCAGGATCATGTTTGATTTAATAGGATGTCTGGATGTGTTAATGCTAATTGGTATCTGGTTTGTCTCTTCATGAACTCCAAACAACCTTTTTCCTCATTAATATCTTAAATTTTATGCCCCATCTATCCTCAGACCTCATTTAAATGGACATACATGTAACATGTTTGAGTACATGTAGCTGATTTACTGTTGTTGAGGGAAAAAAATCAGTTCCAAGCCAGGAGTAAGATGCTGGAAATAAAATGGAGGCTGCTTTGGAAAGAAGGTTCTTGTTTATTGATGAGCATAACCAGCAACAACATAAAGTTCTGGGACAGCTGACAAAATGGAGTTGAGAGTGGGTGGGTTTTTATACTTTCTGATTGAGATGCTCCAGGGGGTTGTGCAATGTAGTGAGCCTTGTGTCAATGGTGATAGGTTAATCCTATTATGTCCTAAAGGTCATGTCCTGTCCTTAGAATTTGGGTGGGGGAATGTAAATTCTTAATCCCATCAGCTGTGGGGGCTGAAGGTGTTATGAATAGATTGGCCCAGTTTTTCTCAATATCCATTCAAAATTTCCTAACGACTGGCCTTTTTGCTTGAGGTTTTTTTCCTATACAGTAGCAGGAAGACTGGGGCTGCTTTCTGTCTTTAAGATTTTTTCCTCCATTTCTCCTTTAGGGGAAATATTCTATCCTGCCTCTTTTTAATATCCCCCAAAATATGTCATTCTCTGGGGGGGGGGGGAACTGCTGACTTCCTACACTGTGCAAAGGAGGGATTACTTTTATCTTGTCCAGTCAACTGTTCTCTTGCATTTTCTTTGATGTGTTAACTATAAAATGGAATTAAGTTAAGGATCTGGGGGACTTCCGGTGGCAGGCGACCTCGTCGGACGCAGCTGCTGCTGCCTCCCGCCTGTTTCAGTGTAAAAGCCGTTTTGACAGCTAGCATCAGCTGTCAAACGGCTTGATACCCTTCCCCTGGGCATAAGGGGATAGGTGAGCTGCCCGGGGTAGGAGTTGAGTTCCCGAGTCGTCCCATGTGGACGATGTAGGTGAGAACTCCTCCGGAGCCCTGTGGTTTCTCCGCGATCCAGGACGCCTTCGCTTCGGCGAAGCTAGAAGCCGCCGCCACTGCTGCAACTTAAAGTGAATTGTGAGTTTTTTCTTATAAGCAGACGAACCGACCCTGGAAGTTTGCTTTTTATCCTGGACTACTGTAATGCTCTCTACATGGGGCTCCCTTTGAGGAGCACCCGGAGGCTTCAACTGGTCCAGAATGCGGCCGCGCGGGCGGTGTTGGGAGGGACTCGTCACTCCCATGTAACACCGCTGTTGCGCGAGCTGCACTGGTTGCCAGTGGCCTTCCGGGTGCGCTTTAAGGTGTTAGTTACCACCTTTAAAGCG
>NW_015387443.1:213328-217816 GCF_001527695.2 Protobothrops mucrosquamatus | reverse complement strand
AATATGGAGAAGATGGATTGTTTATATCCAAAAGAAGCACAGAGTGGTGGAATATAATTTAGGTTTTCAGTAAACTTGTTTTTCTTATTTTTTAATATATTTTACCTACTCATGTAGACTAATATATTTTGTGGAGTTAGAGATTTTAATATTTGTTTGCTTATATCTGAATATTATCCTGGGATTCGGTTTGGGAAGTACGGGGGGGGGGGTTTCTTCTTCCATATAGCATTGTGAAATATCTGTGATGTTTTTTTTATGTTGAAAATAATAAAAATTAAAAAAAAAAAAAAAAAAGTTAAGGATCTGGGTTCCCTCTTTAAATGAGAGGAATCCCCTTTAATCAGAACCTTCTGAATAAATTGTAATTAAATGATCTTCCTGTCTTGGCCTGTCTCATTGGAAAATATGCATTTCAAAGGAGCAGCCTAAAAGGCCATATTGGGCCTTCAAACTCCAAAGAAAAGAAACATGTGGCAGCAGCTGATTGCTGCCCTCCTTTTTTTGTTCAGTAGAATCAAAGAAAACATTGGTGGTGTGGGGGTGTTGAAGAGTCAATGGGCTGATTCTCTATAAGGCAATTTTACTAAGGTGACCAACTTTTTTACAATGAAAAGGAGGACACAAATAAACTGAAGAAAAAATATATCGTACATAAAAGAAACATTTTATTCATTGCAACAATAATACAGAATACACTATAATGTGATAAATGCAGAGTGGGCCCCGCGGCTCCCAAAGTACCAGCCGCGCTGGCCACGGCCCCAGGGGGCAGCCCGTCAACACACCCCGCCTGCAGCTGCCCCGCCAGCACCACCGCCCACCCTGCGCAGCCCCGTGTAGAGCGGGCCCCATGGCTCCCACAGCACGGGGGGGGCAGCTGGCCGCCGCCACCCCTCACACCCCTGCCCGCAGCAGCCCCGCTGCCCCTGCCTCTTGCACCCGCAGCCATTATTGCCCTAGCAGGGCCGAAGATCAAGAGAAACTTACCGTGGCGTCGCCACTCCAGTCTCCTCCAGGTATCTTCGGGACTAACTAGGAGATGGTGTAGTTGGGTAGCAGGGAGGGGTGCAAAGTTCCTGCCAATTCGCCTTCGCTGCAGACAACTTGCATGTGCAAAGTTTGCCAGCCGCGCTCAGCAGCAATTTGGCACGCTCAGCAGCAATTCCTATTGGCTTTCGAAAGCCAATAGGGGGAGTAGCACAGCTCATGCAAAAGTTGAAAAAAAAAACATCAAAAAAAGGTGCCGGAACGCCATTCTGAGCATTCTATGAGAAAAAAAAAGCCCTGCAGATTAGTCTTCAAATATCGAAAAGGAGGACATGTAGGAGGACACTTTTCGAGGGAGGACAGAACTTATAGGAGGACTGTCCTCCCTAAAGGAGGATGGTTGGTCACCTTAATTTTACGTTTGTCAGTGGCCAGACTAGAGGGATGCAGGATATTACCAGTTTGATGGCTCTGCTCACAGTCTGTGAGTCTATTTCAGCCTTTGCCACTCAGCTTTGCAGTCCAAATGCACTGGGGCAGGTATAAATTAGCAATGAATCTTGAAATTCAAAATACTGGAGACAACAACAGGGAATGGCCGCCATGCTTATGCAAAGTTGGAAAAAAAAATACAAAGCTAGATGGATTTATGGGGCGGGGGGGTCAACTTTGGATAACTTTCAATTACAAGACTAAATGAAGGGTTAGTCTGCAAGGGAGGATAGGATGAGATGGAAGAAGAATATATTAATCCTGTGTTTTTTGGAGCTTGGCAACTTTAAGATGTGTGGACTTCAACTCCCAGACTTCCCTAGCCAGCATGCAGGCTGGGGAATTCTGTGAGCTGAAGTCCACACATCTTAAAAATTGCCAAGCCTGCAAAACAGTTGATTAAAGCCTCTTTTAATCTCAATTTTCTTCTTTTTTCCAGAACACAGGGCCACTTAATGACCTGCCTGGAGGTGTTTATAGTACCCACATCAGCTGCCGTGGAGTCCTAGCTGCAACTTCCAACAACTTCCTGTATCTTGCACAGACTCCAGTAAAACCTTGAAGCCCTCCTTTGTGATTGCGAGGAACTCTTGCTACCACCTGAAGGATATCACCAATGCCTTTGATCATCATGACTCTTACCAACCTTTCCTAGTATCCCAGATGTCTGTCAAAATCATGCATAAGGTCACCCTGATATGCCTGCCATCTCCCCATCATCTTCGGCTTCTCTGTGGACAAATAGAATCATGGTCTGTCTCTAGAGACTCCTGCTTGATTGGATGTGCCCCATTTCATCATGCTCTGCTGATGTCAATCCCTTCTCAACATGATCCTCTGGAGATACTGTCCTGCTGGAATCATCTCATCATGGTTTGCTTCAATCATCTCATCATAGTTTGCTTCAATCAATCTCATCATGGTTTCTTTTTGTGGAGATGTTTTGTTTTGATCTTGTGCCAAATGCTCTGGGACTCTCATCGCATGCAATCTCCCATGCAAGAAATCTTAGCTGTACAGCTTCTTGCCTGAGACTGTGACTAACTGAGTTATCCCCACAATTTTGCAGCTGATATCCCATCTGTTGCTGCTGCTGGCAATCCCAACATGCCTTGCTGCTCCAAACCTATGCTTGACCAAGACCATCCTGCACTTCAATCCCAGATTGCAGAGAATTCCATCATCCTCTAAACAGCTTTCTAATCAAACTGCTGGAGGGGAAGAGGCGTCCAGTATTTCTGCCTTATGTTTCCATCCTGCCTGGGGGGGTTAAGCTTTCTAAGTCACTTCTTTCTCTCTTTTCATAGCCACCTCCTAAGGTGGCTGCCCTAAAAAACTGCCTTGGTGCCAAATTAAAACATCTTGGCTGAGTCTTTTTGTGTGTCTAATAATCCTGGGTCTCTGGGAAGGAAAATGGGATCTATTTAAACAGGAATGCAACAGTGGGGAACTACGGTAAGGCTCTCAGATTCTTTGAAATGGTCAAGGATTTCATTCCGGGGAATTGTTTTTGCCACCAATCACAGGGCTAAGTCACTGAATTTGTGAAACGACACCATAGCAGAATAACAGAATTGGAAGGAACTTTAGAAGTCTTCTAATCCAACCTCATGCTCAAGCAGGAGATCCTATGCCATTACAGACAAGTGGCTGTCCAGTCTCTTCTTAAAAGGCTCCAGTGATGAACACCCACCATCTCTGAAGGCAAGCCGTTCCACTGGTTAATTGTTCTCACTTTATAAAGCGGTACTAAGTACTTCATGTGATCTTGATTCTATCCCTCTGTTAATGCAACCTAAGATTGTGTTGGCTGTTTTGGCTGCTGCCACACACTGCTAGCTCATATTTAAGTGATTGTCCACTAGGACTCCAAGATCCCTCTCACAAATACTGCTAATCTGTAGGTTTCATCTGTACATTTGATTTTTGTTGCCTAAGTATAAAACCCTATTTTTCTCTATGTTGAATTTCATTTTGTTAGATAGGGCACAGAGTGCATTTCCCTCACCAATGAGCAATCACAGCACTCATCGACAACCTTGGAGATTAGAGAGAAGGTTTTCCAGATCAAGGAGTTATCTGATGCTGAGAAAGAGAGAGGCTCTGGACTAAAACAGTCTCCTGCTTTCTAGTCCAGTACCTCAATCATCATATCAAACTGTCTGATTTCCCAGTAGACGATCAAACTGATCCCTGTAGATCACTTTTCAATTGATGGAAGAGTTGATTTCCCTTCTAGGTGGAAATAACCCACACTCCAGAAACCCTTTTTAGCTTCAATAGTAGTGAAATGCCTCAAATCCACTAAGGATTTAATTTGCCAATCCTGTCCTACCAAACTAAGTAATTCCCTATAGGTAATATTATCCAAATTAACTCCTCTAAATACCCCCTCTATCACCTGTCCTGGAATCGCCCAAATGGGAATTTTATAATTTAATCTATAATAATATTTCTTCCAAACTCATAGTAAAGCACTTCTTAAAATGTGAGCCTTGAAAACTTGATCTACTTTTTTATTATAAATCAAATAAGCGTGCCAACCAAATAATAAATCCCATCCCTCAAGTATAAGTATATTTCTATTTGTTAAATTAAGCCAATCACTAATCAATGTTAAAGCCACCGCATCATAATATAATTTTAAATTCGGCACCTTAAGTCCTCCTCTTTCCCGTGCATCTTGCATGATCTTAAACTTAACTCTTGGCTTTTTGCCTGCCCATATGAACTTATTAATCCCCTTCTGCCAATCCTCCAAATTAACATCTTTTTTCAAAATAGGTATCATTTGAAACAAGAAAAGGAATTTTGGAAGAATATTCATTTTGACTGCTGAAATTCTCCCCAGCAGAGATAATTGTAATTTTTTCCAGTCATTTAAATCCTTTTGCACTTTTACCCATAATGTCTCATAATTATTTTTATACAATTTAGCATTAGAAACTGTAATATAAACTCCCAAATATTTTACCTTTTTAACTATTTCAAAACCTGTCAATTTAA
>NW_015387443.1:210598-211960 GCF_001527695.2 Protobothrops mucrosquamatus | reverse complement strand
CCGAAGTTATTAAACAATTCATTTCTTCCCTCTGACTATTTGATAGTCTAGGAAAATGTGCTTGCTGTAAGTAATTCTCTATTTCTAAAAATTGTATATTTTCAGAGGCATATAACTTTGAGTAAAAATCCAAAAAACTTCTTTTAATCAATTTTTGTTGATATGTCACTTTCCCCTTGTAATCTATTTTATCTATAACTCTTGACTTCTGCTTCTTTCGTAGTTGGTAGGCCAACCATCTACCAGGTTTGTTTGCATTACAAAATGTGTTATATTTCATATAACGCAAATTAGTTGCAGTCTGATCCGCCATTAGCATATTGAATTTCTCCCTAAGCATAGTTATAGAAACCTTTAATTTATTATCCAAAGGATTTACAATAAAAGCCTTTTCTTTTAATTTAATCTCATCTTCTAACTCTTTTCGTTTTTGCATCTGTTTACGCCTATATGCATTATTCATATAAATCAAAGCACCTCTCATATACACTTTGCTAGCATCCCAGACCATCGACATTGAGGTGCCTTTATGCATATTCAATAAAAAGAATTCTTTCAATTGATCTTTACATTTCTGCAAATTTCCCTCGTATCTAAATAAATTTTCATTTAACCTCCAAGACCTTTTATTCCCTTCTTCAGCCCAGAGTTCCATCCACACAGGACTATGGTCTGACAATGTTCTAGGAAAAATCTTGATATTCTTCACCCTAGAAAAGAAATCATTAGTAATTAAAAAAAAGTCAATTCTAGAATGAGATTGATGTCTGTCCCAGAAAAAAGTAAAGTCTCTTTCTTCTCTATTTCTCTCTCACCAGATGTCTCTTAACTCTAGATCCTCCTTCAAATCAAAAAAAGTTTTCGGCAATGTAGAATAATTTGAAGCTTTGAAGGAACCTTTCTTGTCTTTACTTGAATCTAAAACTCCATTCCAGTCCCCCATCATAATAACTGATTTGTAATCCAATTGGTTTAATTTTTGATGTATCAACTTGCAAAACTGTTTCTGTTGTTGATTTGGGGCATATAATCAAATAATAAGACATCTGCTTCCATTCAAAATTAGCTCAATAAACACATATCTTCCCTCCTGATCACAATCAATTAATTTAGGCGAAAAATCTTTTCTCACATAAATAACTACCCCGCCCTTTTTCTGCGGGGCAGGTGCTATAAAATGTATTCCCAACCGTGAGTTAATCAAATACTTTTGATCCTTTGCAGCAATATGAGTTTCTTGCAAACACACAACATCATTTTTATGTTGTTTCAAATAATGAAATATCTTTTTTCTTTTCTGTGGTGAATTCAAACCATTAACATTCCATGTCAGAAACCTTGCCATCTTTGGTGGCAGAGAGC
>NW_015387443.1:194467-210081 GCF_001527695.2 Protobothrops mucrosquamatus | reverse complement strand
TAACAATATGTCTTCTCTCATCTCTGCATTTTTCCTTTCAAAAAGGTCCTCTGCCTCTATTCGAATCTGTTTTGCTGTGTTCATCAAAGCATCTTGTAAATCTTTGAGTGTAATTTGGGGAGATAGGGGGGAAGGTGGAGGAGTCTTAGGTTTTGGCTGTTGAGGTGTTTGAACAGCTGGAGAGGAGATCGAGCCTTTCGAGGGAGCAGAAGTTCCCACACGTTTAGAAGCCATTTTTTTTTTACTTTCTTTTAACTACTTTCTTTTAACTTCTTATGTCTCTTATAATTTCAAAAAAAAGCAACAGATATTAAATATACAAAAAGATGAAAAGAAAAAAGGAACAAAAAGCTTGCTCTTTAGTAGAATTAACAAAAACTAATACATTGTTTCCTCTTCTCTCAGGCACCAGATAAAAGTGAAAGTCTCTTGCGTATCAAACAAGGAAACACCCTTCCGCAGCCATATTTTCCTTTCTTCTTCTAATTTAAATAACAAATGAAGAAGATACTTATTTTCTGAGTTAAAGTCTCAAGATTATCCAATAACCAATCCTCCTGGTTAGCTCCGTCTGTTTATAAGTTTTTACTCACAGTCTCTTTAATTGACAGAGGTGGAAGCAGCGTCTGGCTTTGTTCCGAAGAACAAAGGCATCCCAAGGTGTGGAGAAATCACCGGACTCCGAGGGAGTTCTCACCTTCGCCCTCTAAAAAGAGGACTAGGGAACTCAACCTTTATCCGGCGAAGAACTCACCACCTTCCCTTCACCCAGGGAGAGAGGTTTCAAGCCGCGGAACAGCTGTTGAGCGCTGTTCCTGCAGCTTTCACGCAGCCCTGAGATGGACAGCTTAAAAGAAAGCCGCCATCGGCGCGGCGAACACCACCGGAAGCACAAGAAAATATTGAATATTCCTGGTTTTATTATAATCAATTGTTAATGAGGTGGAGTTTAGATCAGAAGGTTGGTATTACTTTGGAAGATGTGAATTTGATTAAACAGATTAAAGATCCAACCCGAGCACATATAAAGAGAATTTATAATGCTTTGATTGAATTGGATTCTGAAACGGAATTAGTTAAAGACTGTATGATAAAATGGGCTCAAAATATTCAAGAATCGATTTCATTGGATACATGGGAGACAATTTGGGTTAAAAATGTAAAATTTACTCAAGCCCAAGATTTAAGAGAAAATTTTTACAAGATGTTTTATAGGTGGCATTTGGATCCTCAAAAATTGTCATGCATGTATTCTAATTTACAGCCCAAATGTTGGAGATGTGGAAGTTTAGATGCAACTTATTTTCATATTTGGTGGACGTGTAGGGAAATAAAAGCATTTTGGATCAAGGTTTGGTGGAATATTCAAAATATCTTTAAGAAAAAGATAAAGTTTACACCGCAGTTATTTCTATTAGGTATCATGGGAGATTTGGATGCTAAAGAAATGAATCTGATGTTAAATCTCATAACAGCTGCAAGACTATTGGTAGCTCAAAATTGGAAGACGGATCACTTGCCTACTGTAGAAGAATGGTCTCTTAAAGTGGCAAATTTAGCAGAAATGGCTAAGATTTCTGCTTATTTAAAGGATCAAACACAGGAAAGATATATTTCGTTTTGGAGAAGATGGATAGATTATATTCAGAATAAATATGGGACTGAAAAGTTCCATTTAGTGTTTGAGTAAATTTTACAGTATTGTTATTGTGAATATTTTATTATATTTTGTATAGTTTTTATTATATTTTATTATATTGATATTATTATTATTTTGAGTAGTAATTTTGTTTAATAATTAAGTTGATTATTTGTTTATTATTGTGTTTAATTTCAAATTATCTAAATTTATTTTAAAAGGGAGTTAAAGGGTGTTATAGATTTGGTTACATAATTAGTTGGATAATGTTATTTAGATTATGATTAATATATTTGTAACCCTGTGAACAGCTCTGGGAAGTGGGGGGTGGGTGGGAAGGGGGTTTATTTTGTAAATGTTACAAAACTCTTAATAAAAAAAAAAAAGTAGTGAAATGCCAGTATACAGGAAGTCTGACGTTTGTTTAACAACTCTTCGAAGTTATGACTGTTGAATTAAGACGATGGCCATCGCAACATCCCTGCAGTCACATAATTGTGGTTATGGCACTTGGCAACCATTGTGTATTTATGATGATTGCAGTGTCCTATGGTCATGTGATTGCCATTTTCAATCTTCCCAGCTGGCTTCTGACAAGCAAAGTCAATGGGAAAGCTGACAGGAGGTCATGGGTCAGTCACGTGATGTCTCATTTGACAATTGTGGGTGATTTGCTTAATGACTGAAATTGTGATATCTTGTTTAACGGCCACAGCAGAAAAGGCCTTAAAATTGGGGGCAGTCATATGATGTCTCACTTAACAGCCACATTGCTTAATGACAAATTTTTCCAGTCGCTATTGTGGTTGTAAGTTGAGGACTATTTGTATTACATTCATTGCACCATCCAAAGGCTCATAACCAGGCATTCAGGGAAGGCAGGCAATCTCTTAAAAGAGGGTTTATCTAGACTTCTAATCTTAAAATTGAGTTGGAATTCAGAAAATAGAGGAGAGAATCCATCCCACCCACTGCATCTCTAGCTACAGATCTGGAGTTCAAGAGCTATTGGGGAACACCATTCATACAATAGAAGCGAGAAGAAGTGACTATTTGATATCTGCTGGCGTACTTTGCATGGTGCAAGTATTAGGCAACTTACAGCCACGTTCACTGTGCCACTTCATTCTCAGTTGAGTTGCATAGCAAAATGGTTTGGCAAGCTGGTTAAACAATGGTGGGGGGGAGGAAGTACTGTATTAAAAAAGGGTGGCAGTGGTCCCATTTAAACATGATTTTGGAGGAAAACACGACTGGCAGAACAAACGAGAGAGCCCCCAAACCCAGCAGAGATAAACAGTGGCATTAAAAAGGAGGCTGTATAAAAATCAGATTCAGAGTTTACCATTTCTTAACTGAGGCAGAAGTTGAATACTTTAAAATTGTTGCATTTTATAGCTTGGCTTTATAAAGAATTTTAGGATGCCCCAGTGAAGCCGCTGTTGTTTAGATTCAGGAACATAAAGCATTCTGGTTTTGAAGAGAAGAGGTGAACAATTTGTTCCTTATAGATCTTCCATACTGGAGACTTCCTTTTTTTCTGTCCAACTCTTTCAAGCAGCTTTTTGCAGCAACTGTCCTGTCTCCTTTTGGCCCATTTACTGCTGCCTCAGCATTTTTCATGCCAGCCAATGCCCTGCCTATGCCAGAGTCCAAGCAAAATCAAAGTCCAGTGGTAAGCTCTGACAAGGGAGACCTTGCCAATGAACATTATTATGCAAGTTTATCAACCTCCACACAACCTGGCTCAGATGTCCTGTAGCTTGGACTCAGTTTTATAAGGCTTAACCTGCCACCTCTTTGGTCTGGTAAATAGCCTAGGGTTAAAGGGCCAGGTGTCCCCTTTAAATCTCAGGTAACCAAGTTGGATTGGAACTGATAAGAATTTGATCTCTGAATTTGGGAGAGAGACCTTAATTTTGCAAAGTGGATTTTTTGTGCCCGCCACCTCCTGCTTGTCTAAATCACAAGAACTTCAGGCAAAGTGAAAAAGTGTTTATTTATTTTTTTTTACTTTTTATTTTTCCTTTTTTCCACTATACAACAAAAATAAAACTGAAAAAATACATTTTTTCCCTTAACAAAACTGTGTTATACATCTCCTATATATTTACAATTTATTTACATCAGTAATCATGTCTTTTTCTTTCTTTGTTCTAGCCAATCATAACGTTTGTTCCATATTTCATAAAATTCTGTTGCCTCCTTGTCTTTTAATTCTAGCGTAAGTTTATTCATTTCCGTGCATTCAAGAATTTTGTATATAATCATATCGTTTGTAGGTATGTTTTCACCCTTCCAACACTGAGCATATACTATACGGGCTGCTGTCAATATATGTATAATCATGTGCTGGAGTTGCTTTTTGATCTTTAAATTTATTATACCCAGAAGAAATAGTTCAGGTTTGAATTCAATTTGCACCTTAGTTATCTCCTGTATCCAGTTCCCTATCCGTTCCCAATAGCTCTTTGCTTTAGGGCACAGCCACCACATGTGATAGAATGTTCCTTCCTTATTTTTACATTTCCAGCATTCCGGATTCATATTTTTGTACATTTTGGCCAATCTCGACGGTGTTAAATGCCATCTATAGAACATTTTGTATTGATTTTCCCTATATGCAGTTGACAGTGTCAGTTTGCAATTTATGTTCCATAGTCTTTTCCATTCTTCCTGATTTATATTTCGGCCCACATTTCTCGCCCATGCTATCATTGGCCCTTTCACTATTTCTTCCTCCAGATCTACCTCTAATAAATATTTATAGGTTTTTGTTAAAAAAATTTCCTTCCTTAACTGTTAAAATTTTGAAAAAGTGTTTATTAAGGGTGTGTGTATGTCAAGTGTTAACATGGCATACAGAAACAAATGATTTGTACATATATGTGATGCATCAGAAAACAACAATAAGAGACATTGATCAGATGCAGGAAAAGAGAGAACACCCTTAAAATATGTTGCATCTTCCCCTTTCCCATCCAAGCTTGTTTCTTGCCAACACTCCAGGACTCCAAAATACACTCCCTGTTGTTTAGTTCATGAACAGGCTAGTCTTTGCACATTAAAAAAAAAAGGCTTTGGAGAGCCCGTTTGGTCTAGGCAGCAGGCTAGAAAATGGGAGAGTGTGAGTTCTTTGTCTCTCCTTAGGTATGAAAAACATCTGGGTGATCTTGGACCAATCTCTCTATCTCAACCCAACTCACTTCACAGGGTTGTTACTGTGGGGAAAATGGGGGTAGAAAGGAGAATTAGATATATTCACTGCCTTGAGTTATTTATTATACAAATATCAGCTTTATTAAAAAGCTAATAATGAAGCCTAAAATTCCAGTATGTAATTCTTGGAGATAAACTCCATTCAGTTGAGGAATAATATAATCTATTTTGGAAGTAAAAAATAATAGCAGAAGCAACTAAGTTATGTCCAGCCAGCTACTCACCACTATAGAATAGAATAGAATAGAATAGAATAGAATAGAATAGAATAGAATAGAATAGAATAGAATAGAATAGAATAACATTTTTTATTGGTTAAGTGAGATTGGACACACAAGGAATTTGTCTCCGGTGCATAAGCTCTCACTGTACATACAAACAACAAAGTGATAGGTCATAGATCATGTATCATAGTTACAATCATTAATCATAAGTTATAACAAGTGATAAATCATAGATACCAATAGGAGAAGGTAGGAAAGATGAGAAGATGAGAAGGATAGTATCAGTACAGCCCTACTACATGGGTAGGCATAAGACAGTGCTGTGGGAATTAAGTGTTTCACAGAGTAATGGGATAAAAAACTATCTTTGTGTCTAATTGTTTTGGAATGCAATGCCCTACGGCGGCATCCGGAGGGGAGAAGTTGAAACATTTTATGTCCAGGATGTGAGAAGTCCGTAGATATTTTCTGAGCCCTCTCTGGTTTATACAGTGTACAGATGTACAGTGCAAAGATATATATTTACAATAGTTTTTTTTAAGAGTATTGCTGGCATTCTCAGTTCAGAATAGGAATGCATACTGAGCTTGTTTGCTGCCGATACTCTGTAGACCATTCAGAGCCATGGATTTTGGTACTGGGATCCACCTTAGTTGCATCACTGAGTGCAGTTGCTTAGTTATGATCCACTATATGAAAGATCTCTATAGTAGAGATGTTCTGTTATCTCGAAAGGGATGAAGGTTTCATCCCAAAGCTTCTCCAACCACAGGTAATCCCTGGGTTGCATGGAAGTTGAGCCAGGATTGCCGTTGCTAAGCAATGCAACTGTAAAGTGCATTGTCACATGATTGCGTCCCTCAGTGACGACAATCCTGGCAGTCCTGATGGTCATTGTAACCCCAAGAAGTGTTGGTTGTTAAGTGGGAAGTGGCAGGAGTCCTAGGTAAGGAGCATAGGAATGAGGGAGGCCAGGGGAGGCACTGGAAGGGCTGGTGAAGGCCGCATGTGAGTTGGGGGAAGCCAGGGCAGTGCTTGGGAGGCCTGATGCAGGCTGCACATAAGCACAGGAAAGCCAAAGGATGGATGCTGCCATGAGGTGCAAAAGCAGGAAGACCAGGGAGACTTAACAAAGTGATTTGCAACCTGCCCTGCTGACTTCAACGTTGACTTTGCTTGTGGGAAGCTGAGGGGAAAGGTCACACATGGCAATCACCTGACCACAAGACACTGCAACTGTTGTAAGTGCAAGCCAGTTGTTAAGCACTCAAATAGCAAATCACAGAACTGTGAGGTTGCAGCAAAGGACCAGAACTCTGAGGACTGGTCCTAAGTATCATTCATTCAGCACCATTGCAATTTTGGTTGCTCAACATGTGATTGGTAAGTGAGGACTACCTGCATAAGAATCTGGTATTACAGCCACTGCTGGGAAAGACTGCAGCCTAGGACATAGTCAGAAACTCATCACTGTAATAAATAGGGCTGCTTTGACAAAAGAACCTAACTTTTGTCTGTATAAAAAAGGTGCATAATCCTATTAATTTAGTGGCCCTTTTTCTGTCCATGGCTGAATAACACATTCATACTTGGATGTTCTGCACAAGTGAGGTTTTTGCACAAAGTCTGTGCTTTTGCATCACATTACATTCGTGTAATCATGTATTTATCCTGCATTTCAGACAAATACTGCCTCCATCATTTCAGCAGGAAACCAGCTCAATCTTCTATGAACAGCTATTTGTCTTGCATGGAGGGACTCTGTGATTCTTCCACCGCTGATGAGAATTTAAGCCTAGGAATTATTTTTGCACCCAGTGACTCAGCTTAGCTATAGAATATGTGAAATAATAAAGAGCTGCTTCCAGAAATATATAATGCACAATCCTCTGTGAAATCACAATGCCCTTGCTTATTAAATGGATAATCTCTCAAGTCAAAGGAAAAAGTTGACTTACAGGACAGGTCAAAGGAGTAAAAATGGCAGCTACAAGCTTGTGGTTGAAACTCCACCCCAAAAGGGTGGGACTTCAATCACATGATTCTGATTCCATCTTGAGGGGTTTTTTTAATCACTTCCCTGGGGACACTTCTACGCAGGATCTTGGAAATCTGCATCTTAAAGGACTCCTCTATACAGGATCTTAGGATTCTGGCACAGATCCCTCCTCCAGCCCACAAAACTGAGGCAGAATACAGCTTCAATTTAGTTTGAAAGCATCAGTTTTCAATCTATTGCAAGTTTTCAACTTATGCCTTCCCAGGAATTGAGGATGTTAGCCATGGGAATGGCTTCTCAAACAGACCCCTGCTCCCAAGCCAGGCGATAGAGAGAGTCGGCCGCAGAGACCATCCTGTCTCAATATTCCAGTTCCATGTGATTTCCAGATGGGATATCTCGGACACCATACATAAGGCCCCAGCAGCAAGCCGCGATGACCCCTGTGGAGTCACTGTCTCCTGGAGGACAAGAACAACATACAGAAAAAAAAGATTATGAGTGGCTGCGATGACTCCCCAGACGCCTCTTCAGATGCTAGTTTGGAGAAAGATGAGCCAGCAGCCAAGAGCTATGAGCCAGGAGTGGAAAGGCTGAGCACAGGGGAGCAACTGGATGAGCAGCTGGCTGAGCTAGAGACAGGAGAGACACAGCTGCAGCTGGGAAGCCCAGAGGCTTCAGGTGTAGAGGGCACTCGGCTGCAATTGGTTGGTGGAGATGAAGAAGAACTACCTTCTCTTCCAGATCCGAGAGCACGTAGGGCTGAGAGGAGGCAGGCACAAAGAAGGTCAGCCAGATTACTCATGAGGAGGCAGCCTCGCCCCTCTTGATGAGCAGCACCAGGAAGCAGTTATTCAGCTCAGTAAGGGGAGTGAAATGATGTCCAGAACAACGTGTCCATTTCCTTGCTGTGTGTTCTTGCCTTTGCCCTTGCCCTGTGGATTTGCCTTTGCCTTGCCTTTGCCTTGGGGACTTGCCTTTTCCTGTGGATTTGCCTTTGCCTTAGAACTTGCTTTTTGCCTAGTGGACTGGACTTGCCTTTGCCTTGAGGATTAGGGTTGGCTTCTTGAGAGTAGCCTGTGGAACTCATTGGGATTGAGCTGGTGCTGGCACAAGGGAATACTAATTCAGGCTTGGAAACCTTAATAAAGACTCCTAACATCTGTTATGTGCATGTGAGCACAGTGTCAGCTAGTTCTAGGATCAAGCATTTTACAAGGGAAATTGTCACTCACCACCATGGTACATGGACCATCCGCAGAGCTGCTCCCAGCGCCCAGGAGGGCATTGTAGGCAATCATGGGGGCATCGTGACCACTCCGCCCAGCCCACCTATCCAGGCTGAAGGTTTTGTAGATGACATCCCGCTCGGCAGGACCGTAGGCAGCAGGAAATCGAACTGGGCCCCGACCATCACTGAGACCCCGTTCTGAGAGGTACCTAAATGTGGGATGTTTTAGTTACATTTGTGTATTCTAGTTATATGGCTGTCCAGCTCACAAATAGGGATTCTGGGAGGATGGCATAGGGCTAAAAAACAAAGTAAACAAAAGAAAAAACCCCAGCACCACATAGAATAAACAGTAAACATAATCCGATCCTCCCAAAAGTGCTTTTTCAAAAGGCAACCGGACTTTGTTTTTTCCTTGACAATATTTTGCTTCTCATCCAAGAGGCTATATAGTAAGGCTTCTTGGACGAGAAGTGAAACATCTTCAAGGAAAAAACGAAGTCCACTTGCCTTTTGAAAAAGCACTTTTGGACAACCATGACCTGGATAACTGAGAATCTCCATAGACATAATCTGATCCTCAAATCATTCCCAGGTAGACTCTTTTAACCTCTGGTTAAAACAGATATGGAAAGGATAACAGGTTCAGAGACATCTGGATTTTGGGGGAGGAATATGCTGTTCCATAGGGAAGGTGTTGTTGGGACAGAGAAGGCACAGTCCCTGGGTCCCATTTAATGACTTTGTTTCCTACCCACCTTGCTGGATCTCATGGGGCAGAGACAACTGCAGACAGGGTTGAGAAGGGATTTGTAATGGGTAACCAGTACTTTGAATTGTACCTAAAAGCTTATAGGAAGCTAGTGAAGCTTGTGATATATAGGCTTACTATAATGCATTGGTAACTTCCCACCCATCACATTCTGGTCTAATAGATGCTCCTAGATGGTCTTATTTATTTATATCCTGCCTTTATTAGTTTTATAAATAACTCACGGCAGTGAACACACAATATTTCACCTGCTTGGCTCAGGGTAAAGACGTTAATGTGTTGTTATTATTAGCACACTCATCAACTTTGACCCTTTGCTGGTAGATAACCTTACCCAGCAGCTACAAGCTGATGTTAAATAGGAGCAGAAGGAACATAAGAATCCTGAGAAACCTTGCAAATCAGGAAACTAGACGAGATTTCTCCCTCCCTGCGCACCAGGTGGAATAGCCCCAGAGGATTCCCCAAATTGGGAAAGTAGATCCTGAAAAAAATTGTTCTTCAAATTGCATCTCTCTCTCTCTCTCTCTCTCTCTCTCTCTCTCTCTCTCATCTATCACATTTCTGAACCGCCTATCTCCGCTTCTATTGTTTCCAGCTTAAATCAAGAGCCCTGCGTTCCTTGTTCCATCTCTTGTCCCAACTACTTACCATTCCCACTTCTCTTGGAAATAGGTCCAAGCTGCTATATTGGCTTCAGTCTCAACCCCAGTAGCCTGGATGCACTCCAGGGCAAGGGGCAAAGTCTTCAGCAACCCAGATCCCCAGAGCTCAAGGGGCAGCCCCTGGACAGCATAAGCAGTGAAGAGGGCCAAAGCCAGAGATCCCAGATAGCCTACACGGAGGAAGTAGAGAAAGGATGCGTCCTTCAGGACTCTATAGTCCCCTCCCCCCCTTTTTTTCCTTCTCAGTTTTTCTACAAATTAAATTTGATTCAATTACTGAAATTTACCCCAAAATTCCAAAGGTAAGGCCTGTATAACAACTTTATTCAGTCAATGACCAGCCAAACATGCAACACAAAAGTACAATCAAATGGGTGAGATAAAGTATGAACATAACAAGAGTCTCTATAATAAAAGGGTAACATAAGTTACTATGACTGATTATGTGCTATCAAATTGTTTTCTACTTCTAGTGACCACATAGATAAGAGCATGTTGGCTTTGACAATGGGTGTGTTGTGATGTTTCACAAAAATTCCCAGCACCAAAACATTAAGGAGAGAAAAGGAAACAGACAATATAGCTAAGCTCATCCCCAAAGGATTTTCATAGGACAAGAAATTTCATAGAAACTATACTATGCTTCTATGCTGGTATGTTAGTGCAAGTGTACATCTAAAATATTACAATGTATGAAGCAAACTATATATATTGCCTAAAACAAGAAAACTAAGACATAATAAAGCTGAATTGATAATTCTGGTCTGTGACTGTAACAAAAACTGATTGATTGAAAGCTGAATTGATGAATAAAAGAGAAGCACTTATTCCTGAGACCAATTATGCTTTATTTTCATTGTGGCAACACAGAGTTTGGCTACTGCACAAGAGAAGAAGGTTTTTGAATCTCTAAAAGATGATTCACATAGAAATTGTCCGCTCTTCCTAGGACTTTACATATTAGGAGCAGGTTCAAACAGAATTTTTCCAGTAAAAAGTTTGGGGAAAGTGGTTTAGCCCTATTTATTTTAGAAATCCCATTCAGATTACATCAAGGAAGATAGATAGGAAAAATATATATTGTACAGTAATTGTGATGTCATCAATCTAATAACAATCACTCATGTTTAGCAACCCCAAATCTCAGAAAACTCCAACAACACATCAAAAAAGCCAATTTTACTGCTTCAGACTCTATCACCTCATCCTGCGACATGGAAAGAAGCCTGCTCAACCTGTGTCACTACTGTAGGCCCAGCCCCAGGACAATTTTTCTGTATTGTAGAAAAGCTGCCCAGCATAAACATAATGTTTTTTTCCGGTTCCTTAAGCCCTGAGATCAGTCAGTCATACAACAATGACTCCATATGTCCCTTTACCTGCGGGGTGGTGATGCGTCATTCTTCCACTTTCTATGCTGACTTGGATCAAGGTGTTGAGATCAGAGGGGTGAGGATACCTGGAAGAGAGATTGGTTGGGAATCAGGATGATCTTGTGTTGACCTTTGATCATTCTGCTATTCCTGCTTTGCACTTGTTTTTTTCTCCATCATGTATTACCTAAGCCCAATGCACATGGATCTCATAGCTGCACCACAACCGGTTGCGTTAGGATTGAAGGGAATGTGATATCCATCTGGCTCTCCTGGACGTAACTGAGATGTTCCTAGAAGCAGGTGGAGGGAAAAAATAGCACATTGAAATGTTTACTGGCCAAATGACATTGGATTTTTAGTTAGATGTCCTTTGTCCTGGACATCGTATTTGTTTACAGAACAAAACAATAAGGTTTGTGATCTAAAATGGAAGATTTGTGTACAGCTAAAGAAACTTGACTATTTTTGTAACTGTTTTTTTTCCTTCCTGAAACTGAAAGTAAACAACATACAGCAAAATCTTTTTTCTTCTTTGATTATAGACACTAATCATATTCATTGATTATTGGAAGCCTCTTACGGCTTTTTGCATAATTTCTTTTTAAAAATGAATTTGTGATTTATGGTTTGGATCAGGGATCCCCAACCTACAGGGCATGGACCAGCATTGGGCCATGGCCTGCCAGGAACCGGGCTGCACAAGCGAGCGAAGCCCCATCTGCACATGCAAGGGATCCAGGCAGTGCAAAAAACCATGCCCCCCCCCCAAATGCAGAAAAACTGCCCTCATGGAACTGGTCCCTTGGGAGCCATTGGTTTGGATGATTAGACAGAATAGATTGTAGATATGAGAGTAATATCATGTAACTTTAGAGAGAAAGGATAAAATATATTTTACTTATTATTGTGAAAAATATCAGAAGTCACTTTATATTTCTTTTTTGTTTCTTTTCTATTTCTATTTGTTTCTGTTCTTGCACTTTTTGCTTTTGCTTTTTTCTTCCGTGCTTTGCATTGGCTCATGTTAGTTTTATCATTGTTTAAATGTTTTAATGAAAATTGTATACAAAAGTGAACAAACATATAAGTATCAACCATAACATGGCTGTTATAAATTGTGGCTCTGACTCTGAGTGGGGATAAAGGGAGTCTACAGTTTAATTATAGTTTCTATTGTACATTTGCTGTGTAACCTTAGGCTGTCACTCACTCTCACTGTAAAGGAATTTAGAGCTAACCTTGGGGAAGGGAAAGGAATGGGCAAGCTATTAAGGCAGCGGTTCTCAACCTGTGGGTCGCGACCCTTTTGGGGGTCAAACGACGCTTTCATAGGGGTCGCCTAAGACCATCGGAAAACACATATTTCCGATGGTCTTAGGAACCAAGCCACCGCTCTATCTGGCTGCCGCCGCCACCCTCCACCTCCTCCTCCACCGGCTCCTCCACCTCCAGGGCGCCCTTCTCCTCTGACAGCACCTGCTCCTGCCACCGCAGCGCCATCGCGTGCGCCCCTGACACCACCCCAGGCCGCGTCTGGCCCGCTGTTGGTGCTGCCGCTGGGCTGTTCCGCCGCTGCCACCGTTGCTGGCTGAGGTGAGCTGTGGCGCCGAGCCGGTCCCTATGCCTCCTGGTTGCCCGGCCGCGCTCCGCCCCCGGCCACTCTCCGCACCACGCCAGAACCTCCCACGCGCCGCCCAGCCCGCCTCCCTCACTGTCGGAGGCCGCCTCGGCCCTCTGGCACCCGGTGCGGCCCTGGGGCTGCCGGGCAGGAGCGGCTCCTTCCCGGCTCGCCAGGCTTCGGAAGCGGCCAGGTGGCAGGGAAGAGGGCGAGGCGGCGGCGATGCCCGCACGTCGGAGGCCAGCCGACCGGGCTGGGAGGGAAGAAGCGGCGCCTTCCGAGTGGGGGCTGTGCGGCGTGGAAAGGGGCTCCCGCGACCCCGCCGCTGCAATGGTGCTCAGGAGGCTGGAGGGGCGGGCAGGTCCCAGGGAGGCGGCTGGGAGAGGGCAAGAGGTGCCAGGATGAGGATGGGGGGCTCCAGGTTGGCGGGCACGAGAGGTCGGCCGGTGACTCCGAGGCGCACGGATCCTCCGCGTGGCTTCCGAGGCCCCGGAGGTGCAGCCGCTTGGATCTCCGCCAGGCTCTCCGCCAGAGCCTCCCCCCCTCCCCGGGCAATTGTGCGGAGTTGCTTGTGCGTCCTTGGCAGCGCCTGCGGGCAAGGCTGTGTGCCCAGGCCGAAACGCACTTTTCCTACCGCTTCTCCTCCCGTTGATCAAAGAGGCAGATGTGATTTCCCTTTCCCTGGTTCTTTTCATCTGCGCTGGAAAGGACAATTTGGGCTATTTTATTACCGGTACCTGTTGCTTGTTTTATTACTTGTTGCCTTTGCTGAACCAGGGAAAATTGGTTAAAGTGATTTTCAGGAGCTGCAGAATGCCTCCAAGTAAAGCCGCAGCAATTACCCGGCCAATTTTCCCTGCTAGGGCANTCCTTCCTTCCTTCCTTCCTTCCTTCCTTCCTTCCTTCCTTCCTTCCTTCCCCCTTCAATCTCCTTGTTTCTCCATCTCCTTCCTTTCCCCTTCAATCTTCCTTCCTTCCTTCCCCTTCCCTCCCTCCCAACATTTTTGAGCAAGGAAGAGTAAGCTTCTCCAGCGAGCATTGTTATATTGTATTTGTGATTAATCACTATGCTTTAATTATGTTCAATTCGTAACAATGAAAATACATCCTGCATATCAGATATTTACATTACGATTCATAACAGTAGGAAAATTACAGTTATGAAGTAGCAACGAAAATAGTTTTATGGTTGGGGGTCACCACAACATGAGGAACTGTATTAAAGGGTCGCGGCATTAGGAAGGTTGAGAACCACTGGGCTAGAAAGTCCTGAGTTCTTGGCCTGTCCAAACAGACAGATACCGCAGAGACCAAAACGCTATGCACTTCCAGCTTCAGATCAACGTGCCAACCTTCAACTTCAGGCACCCAGTAAACGTCAACCAATCCGCTTCAAACCCCTGTCTAAGCGGAAGCACCTGAGATTAGGCATAGTTTTGATCGTCTTGATCACTTGTCTTAGCATCCCAAGAATTAGCCTTGTAGGAGCCTGCAAGGACTTACTGACTATTGAAGATATTTGTCATGATCCAGCGATTGACCAATGTCTGAAAGCCAAAAATTGCCTTCCCCATGCATCTCACATGGGCGAAGCATGCATAGGCGAAGCATGTGAGCGCATGATTGCTGCACCCCGCAAAATCATGGACTCTATGTCGTTAAAGACACCCATACCCACACATGAAGTCCTCACTACCCTGATGACAACAGTAGCAGCCATCTTCAATACTCCATCGGTGGTTCCAGACCCTTCGGTTCTTGAGTATCCTGAGTCTTCTGCAGCTGCTGTTGTTCCTGATTCTTCAGTTCCAGCTGTTGTTCCTGAGTTTCCAGCTCTAGCTGTTCCTGAGTTTCCAGATGTTCCTGATTCTGATTCTTCAGTTCCAGCTGTTCCTGAGTTTCCAGCTTCAGCTGTTCCTGTTTTTCCAGGTTCTTTGGTTCCTGAGTATCCTGTGAATCCAGTTCCCTTTGTTCCTGAAATATTTTGGGTTCCAGTTTTTCTGTTCCAGATTTGGTTCCAGTTTCCTTTACAGGAAGAAGGCCTTGTCTCGCTGAGAGACAAGAACGCATACCAGAACTATTGGCCCATGAGACTTGCGCACAGGGCCCCACCCAAGTTTGATGAACTGGTTCGCCAAGCTGAGGTCCAGATCGTGAAGCCACGTGAGTCAGGTGGTGATCAGTCAGGCTGATCACCAATTTGGTCTCGTTGCTGACGAAGATTGAACTAGAAGATTGAACCTCAAACTATGTATTGTGTTTATGCATTGTTTGATGTCACACATTCTTATTTCTGTTACAATTGTACATGTTTTTATATTTACCTTATAGTTATGCATGTTTTGATACCATATTTTTGCCTATTTAGTCACTAGTTAGTCAACAATGAGTATTGCATGCCTTAATGCTATGTCTTTTGCTTATTTCGGTTAGTTAGTAGTGGAAATTTAAATTTCCAAGCGGGGAGTGTTCTGGATCATGTTTGGCATTTATTGGGTTAAGTGCTGTCTCCTTAAGAGATGGCTTATGGGTAATGTAGTTTAGCTAGTCAGCTATCCCATGTTAATAGGTCAGTGGGAAGAGTTTCCAAAGGGCATTGCAGGACTTCCTGGACACGAGCCAGTTTAGGAATGTCTTTGTCTGAGTTAGCATGGAGTCACCGCAGGACCCAGATAATAATAATAATAATAATAATAATAATAATAATAATAATAATAATAATAATAATAATAATAATAATAATAATAATAATAATAATAATAATAATAATAATAAAGTTGGAAGGGACCTTGGAGGTCATCGAGTCCAACCCCCTGCCCAGGCAGGAACCCTACACCATTTCAGACAAACGGCTGTCCAGTCTCTTCTTAA
>NW_015387443.1:186500-191252 GCF_001527695.2 Protobothrops mucrosquamatus | reverse complement strand
TTCTCGCCTACATCGTCCGTATAGGACGACTCGGGAACTCAACTCCTACCCCGGGCAGCTCACCGATCCCCTTATGCCCAGGGGAAAGGTATCAAGCCGTTTGACAGCAGATGCTGGCTGTCAAACCGGCTTTTACGCAAAACAGGCGGGAGGCAGCAAACAGCTGCGACCAGCGAAATCGCCTGCCACCGGAAGTCAGCCGAGCCTTCGTACCTTAACATCATGTTGAATCATCCACCTCAAGGGTGTAAGGACTCCAAAATGATGTGAGCCACCCAGAGACACAAATGTAAGATAGGCAGCTATACAAAATTGAACAAAGAACTGAAAAAAATGAAATCATACTGTAATCCCAAAATCTAAACTCAGAAGGCTTGTAGCATTAATTGCAAGCCAACATCCTAGGAATGTCTAATTAGATCCTATGACCCAGATACTCCAATTCATCTGAGATAAGTTACTGTTCCTATTGACTTCATGTCCATTTTGACTAATTGGCCACAGTACAGGAGTAGTCTGTCACTATTATCTTCTAACGTCTAGTCATCTAGCTCAACAGTCCCCAACCTTTGCGGCTTGGTGGCCAGGCAGAGGAGGGTGGGAAGAGGGGAACCAGGCTGTGAGAATGGCGGGCTGGTAGTCCCGTGTGCCCAGCATGATTTGCATGAGCAGCAGGCTGGCGCGCACATCCATGCACACACAACTCGACTGCAAGTTGAACTGTGGGCACGCATGTATGTGCACCGGTCAGCTGCTTGTGCAAGTTATGCTCTGTGCATGCCTGTGCACCGAGCCACAGCCCAGTTGCAAATAGGCCACAGCCCGGTAGTGGGTCACAGCCCGGGGGTTGAGGACCCCTGATCTAGGTCAGTGTTTCTCAACTTCAGCAACTTTAGGAAAGATGGACTTCAACTCCCAGAATTCCCTTGCTGACTAGGGAATTCTGGGAATTGAAGTCCACCCATGTCAAAGTAGCTGAGGTTAAGAAACACTAACCTAAGCTACAGCCGTGGTATTTCCTGCTATTTGCCTAGCTGAGTACTAACCAGCTTGGATCCTACTTAGTTTTTTCAGCGTCGGGCAAGTGCTGTCGTTGGCTGCTATTGGAAATTAAAATGATGACCTGTTTCCCACTGCGGGTTAAAAAGCTGGAACTGCTACTATTGGATAAGTCCAGCAGGGCCCTCTAAAATAGGAGACAGATACACCTTGGAACATTTTACCAAGAGTGCTTAATAAATTGTATAAACCACCAACTACTATAAAGCACCACGTGAGAGAAGTATTATTTTGGGGTGAACCAAAATTTGCAAAAGAAGACTACAAGGCTTCCCTTTGCTTCCAACTACTCACCTGTGGCCAAGGCCTCAGCAGTCGCCAGGTGCATCACTGACTGGCCAATCAGGGAGGGCTACACGGATCTATCCAAGTCCCCCCATTTCCTGGAGCTCTTGGTGGATCTGGGCCCCCGAAGTACAGTATTCCCAGCGCTGGTTGCGATATCCAAGGGCATCACCAGCTCCAGAAAGCACCATGGCTGCACGATAGGCTTCTTGGGAAGGAGTGTGGTACCTATAGAGGGATGGTGGAAAGAAATATTACTCAAGGCAAGCACCCACGGGTACACACTGTAAAACTTTCCCATGCATGTGTTGCAAAATATCAAAACATATTAAAAATATTCTTCTGAAATCTGCAACTTGTACTAATTCACTAGGATCTATTTGCATATTAAGTTGCATATCAGATCCTGTTTCCCCAACTAAACTGGCCAGTCCTTCGGAAGGTGCACATGTAGTAGAATTAGTATTTTGAACCCAGCATGAAACAAGACTGCACCAGGGTTAACCTGAAATTAGCATGCACAAAATAAAAAGTATAATTTACATGAAAAGGAGTCTGTGTTATAATCTCAGTGGCCACTTCACCCGACTTTCATTTTATTAGCAGTCACAGATCAGAGTAATAAAAATGGAAAAGTCGCTATACAAGTGAAAGTGTGCTATTTCTCTGAAGAGTTCAGGTAGTTCTTGACATACATCAGTAGTGTGCTGCAGCAGCCAAAAAAGCCAACACAGTGCTAGGCTGCATTAACAGAGGGATAGAATCAAGATCACGCGAAGTATTAATACCACTCTACAATGCCTTGGTAAGGCCACACTTGGAATACTGCATCCAATTTTGGTCACCACGATGTAAAAAAGATGTTGAGACTCTAGAAAGAGTACAGAGAAGAGCAACAAAGATGATTAGGGGACTGGAGGTTAAAACATATAAGGAACAGTTGCTGGAATTGGGTATGTCTAGTTTAATGAAAAGAAGGATGAGGGGGGACATGTTCCAATATCTCAGGGCTGCCACAAAGAAGAGGGAGTCAAGCTATTCTCCAAAGTGCCGGAAGGCAGGACAAGAAGCAACGGATGGAAACTAATCAAGGAGAGAAGCAACCTAGAACTAAGGAGAAACTTCCTGACAGTTAGAACAATTAACCAGTGGAACAACCTGCTTCCAGAAGCGGTGAATGCTCCAACACTGGAAGTTTTTAAGAAGAGACTGGACAGCCATTTGTCTGAAATGTTATAGGGTTTCCTGCCTGAGCAGGGGGTTGGACTAGATGACCTCCAAGGTCCCTTTCAACAACATTATCATCGTTATTGTTGTTATTATTATTGTTGTGGTTATTATTATTATTATACAACTACAATTGGGACCAGAATTTCTGCTGCAACACAAGGCAGTTGTTAAATGAATTGCGTCCAATTTTTACAATTTTTTTTTTACCATGGTTCAGTGAATCACTGCTGCTGTTACGTGAATCACATGACTGTTAAGTGAATCCAGCTTCCCCCATTGACTTGCTTGCGAGAAGCTGGCTTGGAAGATCACAAATAGTGATCACATGACCCCAGGGATGCTGCAACCATTGTGAATACATACTAGTTGCCAAAAATCCAAATTTTGATCACGTGATTGTAGGAATGCTGTGAAAATTGTAATTGCAAAGGCTGGTTGTAAGTCACTTTTTTCACTGCCACTGTAACTTTGAACAGTCGCTAAACAAATGGCTCTAAGTCAGAGGTCTTCAAACTTGGCCCTTTTATGACTTGTGGACTTCAACTCCCAGAATTCCTCAGCCAGGCACGCTGGCTGAGGAATTCTGGGAGTTGAAGTCCACAAGTCATAAAAGGGCCAAGTTTGAAGACCCCTGCTCTAAGTCAAGGGCTACCTGTAGTAACTTTCCAGGAAGAATCTAACTAGCTAATGTTATGGTCGATCTCTGAAAGTTGCATAAAAACACCCTCTAAATCAAGGTCCTGTAACAGCAACACCACATTGTGATACTTCTGCCCAAGGGGTGCACCCATCAAACAATCAGCAGGCAAGCTCAGTTTAAGGGAGACTTTAGAGTAAATGTGAAATCTGGGAAGTCTGCAACTGCGAGCCTATGGAGGCTTACACAAGAGAAAGCCCACTGAACAGCGTGGGGTTCAAAAGGAGCTCCATTCGACTGATGTACAGCGCTGCTTTCAAAGGCTTAATCTGGCTATTATTGAGATGCTGCTGTATTACATCTATTATGGCAGCAAGCTCCCTAAGCAAGAAAGCTACTGCAACCCGCCGGAAAAAGCTACAGTATTTGAAGCTAGTGGTATTGCTGCAGTCTGAGAGCCGCGATATTAGCCATTAGCGGATTCTCACGCCCTTTCTCCTAACGCATCCGAAAGAAACGCGTTGCAAAAAAAAAAAAAGAGGTAAGGAAACGGAAGCAGAGGAACCAAGTGAGAATGTAAAAAAAGGAGGATCGGGCGGACAACGTGCTCTTAAAGCAACTGCCCTCCGGATTACTAAGCAAGCCACGGGAATCAAGAAGATTTGCACGTTTATTAATTATTGATAGGCGAAGTAGAGGGGGTGCGAGAAACCGCTTACGAGCCTTCCATGACTGCGGAGAAGGGAGGGGAACGACGGCTCCGTCTTCGTCCGTCCGACTTTGAAAAAAGCCACTTGCCAGGCGCTACTTGTCCAATGGGAGGACTTTAAAACGAAAGACTCTGCAAATCCGCTCCCCCCCGCAACCTTGTTGGGCCTGCCCGCTCCTCCCCCCCGCCCTCTGGGAGCGATGGGACAATACGAAGTGGCCGTGCCTTGCTGAGATTGGAATGGAATGGAATAGAAGAGTTGGAAGGGACCTTGGAGGTCATCTAGTCCAACCCCCTGTTCAGGCAGGAAACCCTGGCCTAACCCTAACCATTTTGGTTGTTTGAATTTTAAAGGATATTCCCTGCTCCTAGTCTATTAATAAGGTGACCAACATTTTTACAATGAAAAGGAGGACACAAATAAATTGAAGAAAAAAAATATCGTACATAAAAGAAACATTCTGTGGGAAGTCAGCTCCCCAGAGAAGGAAATATTAAAAGGGCAGAAAAATATATTTCCTCAAAAGTATTTTAAAAAGCAGAAACCAACTTTGCCCCCAAGCCAACTATCCCAAACAGGAGCTAGCCCCATACAAATGCAGATGTAAAACCATCAGAAAGTTGAAGCCAGAACAATCAAGAAGACAAAGAGAAAATCTGCATGCCCCACCCAAACTCTAGGAGTCATTAGCCCCATCACCTGGGAAGCAGGATATGATAATAGGATTAAACCACAGATATCAAGGCCTAGAAAAACACTCAGAGATATCCTCAAGGTTCATGCCACAGGAACAGGAAACTATTCCAAACAGGGCTAGAGAGGGTATAAAAA
>NW_015387443.1:184507-185781 GCF_001527695.2 Protobothrops mucrosquamatus | reverse complement strand
CCATCCATTTGAGCCATGGAATTGGGTTTTGAATCCAGCCATCCACTAAAAAGCCACCATGCAATCTGAGTGGAACATCTTCCCAAGTCCTACCATTCCCCAGATGCCTGTGAGAGCTGCAGAAGGAAGGAGTCCTGGAGCCACTGGTGCCATGTGAAGCCTCAGAAGAGAAAATTAGACTGTGGGGGGAGGGTGGAAACTCATTGTAAACTTTTCTTTTATGCCCCATTTGTATTGTAACAAGCCAGTTGAATGTATTAATAGAGAGATGGCATTTGGGAATAGTTGGCAGAACAAGTACTGAACACCTTGGACTTCTATCTGGTGGGAGGGAAAAATTATCCAGAATGTTTGTATTGCCTGTTTGTATTAGTAGTTGCACACACACACACACCATTCACACCATTCAGAGTCTATCCCCTCCACCTACCTTTAGTAAAGTTCCCCAGGCTGATTTTTTTCCTCTATTGCACCAAAGCTTTGCAAGCACAACTTCCTGAAAATTCCAAGGGGGAGGGAACTAGGCCCCCTCAGGTGATTTGCAATTCTTATGCCCTGACTAAGGAAGCAACAGGAAAGAGATCCCAAACCTCAGCCCTGAATATCTTGCACTGTTGGGCTCAGATTGGGATTCCTAGAGCTCATTATGTGCAATTTAAAGAAAAATTTAATAGCCTGGCATACTGGCTAACCTCAATTGGACATTACAAACCTGGATGCACTGAACTAAAAGCTAAGGCAGGACACAACTCTTGAAAATGGGCAGCCAGTGGTCATGTACTAAGGAAAACCAGGGCTGTGAAGAATTTTGAGAGGAATGTGCAAACCTGACTGGAAGCTAAAAATGGCATCCAGCATTTGAAAATGATTGGCACAGAATATTTTATTTTATTTTATTATTTTTTATTAATTTAATTTATACCCCGCCCTTCTCCTCATGGGACTCAGGGCGGCTAACAGCCTCATAAAAACTACAATACAAATACAATAATTAAAAGCCGAATTAAAAAGAAATATTTAAACAGGCCGATCATTAAAATTGTCCTTAAAAATCCCCTAAAAAACCCCGCTAAACTTCCCTAGGCCAGACCCGCTTGTTGGAAAAGCCATGTCTTTAGGGCGCGGCGGAAGGAGGGGAGATCCGGGATCACCCGGATCTCTGGGGGTAGTTCGTTCCAGAGGGTGGGAGCTCCCACCGAGAAGGCCCTCCCCCTGGGGGTCGCCAGCCGGCACTGTCTGGCTGACGGCACCCTGAGGAGACCCACTCTGTGGGA
>NW_015387443.1:177293-180925 GCF_001527695.2 Protobothrops mucrosquamatus | reverse complement strand
GGAAACTATTCCAAACAGGGCTAGAGAGGGTATAAAAACCTACTGCCCATGTGCTCAGTCTCTTCTTCCCTCTGCTCTTTCTTGCAAGAACTATCTTTCTGCCTCTTCAATAAACTGTAACCTTCTTCCCAAAGCAGTCGCCATGTTGCTTATTTATCCCCGGCTTGGATGAACCAGGATGAAGACTTACTTCTGACAATTCATTGCAACAATAATACAGAATACACTATAATATGATAAATGCAGAGTGGGCCCCGCGGCTCCCAAAGCACCAGCCACACCGGCTCCGGCCCCGGGGGGCAGCCCGCCATCAACACACCCCGCCTGCAGCCGCCCTGCCAGCACCACCGCCCACCCTGCGCAGCCCTGTATAGAGCGGGCCCCACGGCTCCCACAGCACGGGGAGCAGCCGGCCGCTGCCGCCCCTCACACCCCCGCCCGCAGCAGCCCCGCTGCCCCTGCCTCTTGCACCCGCAGCCATTATTGCCCTAGCAGGGCCGAAGATCATGAGAAACTTACCGTGGCGTTGCCGCTCCAGTCTCCTCCAGGTATCTTCGGGACTAACTAGGAGATGGTGTAGTTGGGTAGCAGGGAGGGGTGGAAAGTTCCTACCAATTCGCCTTCGCTGCAGACAACTTGCATGTGCAAAGTTTGCCGGCCGCACTCAGCAGCAATTTGGCGCACTCAGCAGCAATTCCTATTGGCTTTCGAAAACCAATAGGGGGAGTAGCACAGCTCATGCAAAAGTTGAAAAAAAAACCATCAAAAAAAGGTGCCGGAACGCCATTCTGAGCATTCTATGAGAAAAAAAAGCCCTGCAGATTAGTCTTCAAATATCGAAAAGGAGGACATTATAGGAGGACATTTTTCGAGGGAGGACAGAACTTACAAAAGGAGGACTGTCCTCCCTAAAGGAGGACGGTTGGTCACCTTACTATTCACTCTATTCACTCTATTCTTAACAGAGGTCCACTGGAAACAATACAGGCCATAATATGTTGTTTTGTTTTAGGGTTGCATGTTGCCCAAACCCAGCCATTGTGATTTGCAATCCATAATTTATGGTTTAGCATATTATGCAACCCAGCCAGTTTTGACTTATAGAATATAGTATTCAGTCACAGAAAGAATTGGCTGGTTCCAAACTCCACCCATTTAGCCAGCCTGTTTAACAATGGTTTATTAAACCAGTCAAAATGGCACATTTCACTCAATGCTCCAACTCAAAAAGTTGCAGACTACATTTGGGCAAAGCGTGTTGACTTGTCTGAGCTTAGAGTGAACACTGTTAAGATTTACAGTAAGTGGGTTGGGTACAATTTTGTTGGCAGTCTCTTCTGCCTCAGCATATAATTGTTTTTCAGTCTTTAACGCCAGCATCGTTCACAATCTGTTGTCTCTAATGTAGAATCTTAAAATTGTTTGTTTCCCATCCTAAAAATTCTGCCCTGAACTTTGAGGTATAATAGGAAAAAAGACTTGCTCTCTGACAGGTCATTTACCTCTTGCCACTGAGCAGCTGCAGTGTTTCTCCATTTGATGCATTCTAAATGCTTTGGTCTGCAATTGGACCAGCTAATACCACAATAAAAAGTTACAGCCCCAGACATCTGAGATACAGCCTCAGTATAATGCAGGGGTCTTCAAACTTGGCCCTTTTATGACTTGTGGACTTCAACTCCCAGTATTCCTCAGCCAGGCTGGCTGAGGAATTCTGGGAGTTGAAGTCCACAAGTCATAAAAGGGCCAAGTTTGAAGACCCCTGGTATAATGCAAATGATGTTTTCTGTCTTATGAATAGTTGAATCAAGTGTTAAAAGGACAATTGGTGGGCAGCACGCAATATCCATCCCACTTGCTCAATATTCAGGGCAATCACCTGCTTCAAATACAGTCAACTTGTTTGTCCCATCACAGTTCAGATCCCTGAGAACTCCTGTTATAAGGGTGCTAGTTCAGTCTCTCTACACAGGGGTCTCCAAACTTGGCAACTTTTAAGATGTTTGGACTTCAACTCCCATGCAGGGCTGGCTGAGGAATTCTGGGAGTTGAAGTCCACAAGTCTTAAAAATTGCCAGTGTTTCTCATGTCAGCAACTTTAAAATGTTAAGCTGAGTATTCCTCAGCGAGCATGTTAGCATGCAAATACATTCATCACATCCAATATGCAAAATGTATGGACATAATTTAACTATGAAAAAACCTGGCTTAATAGTACTCTAATATAGGGTACTATCATATACTGTTGGAATATTCATGAGCAGGAAGAGTCATGTGGTAACTCAGTCAGCCAATGTGAGTAAAGTGCTACTGAGTCTGTGCAAAAAGGTTATTGAGTTAGAAGCTGGGTTTCAGTTTTCAGTCTCGGGTCTCTGCATCTCTTTGTAAGAAGTCTTCATTTGTGCTATATTTGAGTGTAAGGTTTCTGCTATATTTGAGTGTAAAGAAGAGAAAGACTTAAATTTTAAGGCTTTAAAGGCATGTTTGCTTAATGAAGAAGAAAAGCACAATTTCAGGAGTAGCCATGAGGAGGAGAAATTCCTGAGGAGGGGGTCCAGACTGCAAGGCTCCGGAGAAGCAAGGAGCAGATGGGACCAAGTTGCAACAAAAGAGAGATTTTGCAAGCAGAGAGCTCAACAAGAAAAGAATTGCTACATTTGTGGTGCAAATACACATCTGAAAAGGAACTGTTTGCAGAGGAACAATTTGCAGAACAGGACCTTTGTGCATGCAAAGAAGACTAATTTGCAAAAGGAACATTTTGGTGTTGCAAAAGTTTGCAATAGCAATAACAGAGACAAGTGGCTAATAGATAGTGGGGCAAGTCAAACAATTGTTAATGACTCTGAATTATTTTGCAGGTTTGTTCCAGTAGCACAAGAAGCTGTGGCTTTGGCAAATGGCCAGAAAGCAAAAGTCATTGGAAGAGGCGATGTAAAAATTCCATATTTGGAATCAAAGTTTACCAATGTGCTTTGAGTACCTGAGATGGAACATAATTTGTTAAGTGTGTCTAATTTAGACAAACAAGGTTTTGAGACTATTTTTGTAAATGGGAAGTGTCTCATCAAAAGGAATGGGAATATTTGTGCAGAAGGCATAAAGGAAGATAATCTATATGTATTGCAGGGATAAAAGGTTCAATGTTCCCATATATTTAAGAATGTTGCAGAGCATGATTCATGCGTTCACCTTCTACATAGAAGACTTGGTCATGCAAGCTTTAAAGTTGTGCAGCAAATGCAAGAGTTTGCAGAAGGGCTAAATTTGAAGGGATGCAAAACATATTTGGACTGTGCAGTATGCAAAGCATCAAAGTCAAAGGCATTCCCAGTTAGTAAATATAGCACAAGACAAACAAAAAGAGCTCTAGAGCTGGTCCATGCAGTGTAGAAAACCGGGACCTGAGTCTCCCGGCTTGGTTTCAGACCTAGTCCGGGGGCTGATTCATGAGTTGTCATATGAAGACACCACACCAGGTTTCCTCGGGATGAGATCAGCCCAGAATAGTCTCTGGGGACCTCCTTTATTAGCAATCATCAAAGCAAATTGCAGGCAGAAGCGACAAGCAGGGGGGTGAGCCGGGGGAGGCAAACAGGGGAAGTTTAGGAGGTTAGAGACAGCCAAAGTTT
>NW_015387443.1:172452-173736 GCF_001527695.2 Protobothrops mucrosquamatus | reverse complement strand
CAACAAGTGTGTCAGTTGCAAACTGACAGAGGTACTGAATTTATGTCAACTAAATTCCAACAATGGTTGGGGCAGTTGGGGATAAGACACAGACGTACAAATCCTTACTCAGCAGCAGAGAACGGTGTAGCTGAAAGAAGGAATGGTGTTTTGCAAACAATGAAAGATTCATTATTAGAGGATTCTGGTATGAGCAGGTTATATTGGGGAGAAGCCATATTGACTGCCAATTACATAGTTAACAGGCTGTGGAGTTCCTCCATTAATAATACTCCATATGCCATTCTATATGGGAGAAAGCCATCACTGGCACATTTGAGAATTTTTGGAAGTACTTCATGGGTACATATTCCAAAAGCAATCAGAAGAAAGGGACAGCAAAAGGCAAGAAAGCTCAGGTTTGTGGGCTATGAGCCAGGGTCAAAAGGATATCGCTTTAGCGATGGAAGTAAAAGAATTGTAATTTCAAGGTCTGCTAATTTAGCAGAACAAAATTGGGACAGAATTAATGCAAATTCTGGGTATGTCTCACTTAGTGATGGTGATCTGTTTAGTGACAATAACTCATCTAATGATGGAAAGATGATTATTGAAGATGTCAATGTTCAGGGAGGAGAGGCTGAACAAGACATGAAGCCAGAAAGACTTGAGACACAGGAGCAGTTATTACCACATAGGTCAGAGCGATGTAACAAAGGAATTCCACCTGACAGGTATTCTGCCAGCAAGGTAAAGGTTTGCAATGTGTGGTATGAGCCAAGAAATTATAAAGAGGTGTTGACATTACCAAAAGCTGAACAAGAAAGATGGAAGGAGGCCATGGATAAAGAGATGAAATCCATGGGAGACCATGAAGTATTTAAATCAGTGACTTTGCCACAGGGAACCAAAGCTGTGGGTTGTAAGTGGGTACATAAGAAAAAGGTATTGCCAAATAATGATGTACAGTATAAGGCCAGGTTAGTGGCACAAGGTTTTTCACAATTAAAGAATGTGCACTACGATGAAGTATTTGCGCCAACTGTGAAAAGTGAGAGTATAAGATTAGCACTGGCGTTGGCAGCGGCATATAAGCATAAAATCTAGCACTTTGATATCACAACTGCATTCCTCAATGCTGAGTTAGAGGAAGAAATTTATATGATCCAAGCACCAGGGTATGAAATTGCAAAGCCTAACATGGTGTATAAATTAAACAAGGCTATTTATGGGCTGAAGCAGTCAGCCAGAAACTGGAATATCTGTTTAGATACTGCTTTAAAGGGTCTTGGATTTAAGAGTTGC
>NW_015387443.1:167213-169552 GCF_001527695.2 Protobothrops mucrosquamatus | reverse complement strand
CGCGGCTTCCTGGGCAGGAGGTGAGGCCGGGCGCGCGTGGGGAGGGGGCCCGGCTGGCTCCGGGAGCCTGGCGAAAGGGGGCGCGGGGGAGGAGGAGGCATTTCGCGCGCCCCTTTCTTTATTCTCCCCACTCTCTCCAGGCGGGGTTTTGCAACAGAATGAGGGCCGGGGTGCCCTCGGGATTTTGCATTGACTCGCGTGGGAGGATTCGCAGTTTCTTTCTTTCCTCCCTCCTCCCTCTTTCCTTCCTTCCTCCCTCCCTCCCCCTCTCTTTCCTCCCTCCCTCTTTCTTTCTTTCCTCCCTCCCTCCCTCTTTCTTTCTTTCCTCCCTACGTGAGGGGGCCTCAGTTTGTTTGCGCCTCGGGCCTCCTAACTACTAAATCCGCCACTGACAGTATGGGAACAATAGATTTACAGAAATAATCTGTAGGGCTATGCAGTGATCCTCATCCACAGAGCAAAGAATTAATTATTCAGTGTGGCCTGTATGTAGCACCAGTCACTAGCCCAGGGGTAGGCAACCTTGGCTCTTTTATGACTAGTGGACTTCAACTCCCAGAATTCCTGAGCCAGCCATGCTGAGGAGAAAGGGAGGGGTTTCCATGCTGAGCCATGTTGGCTCAGGAATTCTGGGAGGTGAAGTCCACGAGTCATAAAAGAGCCAAGGTTGACTACCCCTGCGGACTAGCCCTTTAAAGCCGCTGAGTCTTTTCCAAGACTTAGTTACCCTCTTCAGGTAACCTGCAATCCCAGGAATAGATGTATTTGGCATAAGGACAGTTGACAGATGCTGCATGTACATGCTCTGAATCACATTTTGCCCTTTGAACCTAGACTTTGCACAGCTTTACAAGCTATTCTTGAAAAATTACAGTTCTCTATGGTTTGACCTACAACCATTCATTTAGTGACCATTTGAAGCTACACCACCACTGAAAAAAGTGACGACCAGTCCTCACACTTACAGTATGTCTGTCGCAGCATCCCCATGGTCATCTACCTAATGATTTATTAGCTACTGAAATCCTGTCACAGAACTATAATGCCCACAGTTTCCCTTTAATGGAATGGAGACAGGCAGATAAATGGCTTTGAATCCAATCTAAGTATGAGTCTGGTGTAAAAATAGTTAGGGCAAGGGTTATTGGGAAACAGCATTAGAACATTTTGTGGGAATCTCTCTGGCAAGCTCCGGAAGGTTTCTGGTTTCCTGTATTTCTTTAACCAGCAAAACCTCAGAACCTGCATATCATTTTTGGCGAGCCAGCCAGGAAAGGTGCTTGGTTGGTCCTAGGGAGGTTCAGGAAATGGGAAGGCACCAAGTGCGCTCCAGGATTTCCTGGAGGTGCCCCCCTTTCTTGACTCTTCACTGTGGTTTTTAACAGGAACCAGTTTTTTCTTCTTTTTGGTTGCCTTTTACTTGATTCCTGCATACTCAGGAGGGCTGAAGATAAGGTAGGACACACAGATATACGTTACTTTGTTGCACCAGCTTGCCTGGGGGAGTGTGTATGTGTGTAAAAGTGTGTTTGTTTCCTTGAATTATTTCCCACCATTGACCAGAGCTGGGCGGAAGGGTTTGTGCCAGCCGCACCTAGGCCCCTCCCCTTTTGGGGGGCTCCCTCTTTTTGGGGGTTCTGGGGGGCTTAGAAAGCAAGGGGTGCTAACCTTGTACTCTCGTGCTCCAATGGGTTGTGAATGGTGTGTGGTTTGTGGTTGCTCCTTATATATTTCCCGCTGTTGACCAGGCCTAGGCGTGATACTGATCTTAGCCAAAGGTCAGTGGATCTCTTGTGGCCCAACAGGCTGCGTAAGTGGTGTGAGTGACTTGAACACATGGGCTCAGCCCAAGAAGACCAGTTAGAATGAATAAAAAGGAAGGAATATGCCCTCACCCCCCTCTTTTGTTGCAACTTGGTCCCATCTGCTCCTTGCTTCTCCGGAGCCTTGCAGTCTGGACCCCCTCCTCAGGAATTTCTCCTCCTCGTGGCTACTCCTGAAATTGTGCTTTTCTCCTTCATTAAGCAAACATGCCTTTAAAGCCTTAAAATTTAAGTCTTTCTCTTCTTTGCACTCAAATATAGCAGAAACTGTGTCCCAGGTTTTATCTAAACTGTTCAACACCAATAAAACCTTCTGTGACTCAGGGAATTTAATCCCACATTGTTCTAAGTCCAAAAATAAACTTTGCATTTTATTTAAATGCTGTTCCACAGATTCACCTGGTTGCAAACAGGCCCTGTAAAGTTTTCTTGACAATTGCACTATATTGCATGCAGAAACATTCACGTGCACAGCTCTCAACTTCAGCCAAATTTCCTTTGCAGTCTTTAGATTTG
>NW_015387443.1:160901-164787 GCF_001527695.2 Protobothrops mucrosquamatus | reverse complement strand
TTTAAAGGGATTTTATAATATTAAACTTAATACAGGTTATTTAATATATATTTTAATTTGGCTTTTAGAGATATCTATTGTATTGTACTGTTTTTATTTACCTGTAAGCCGCCCTGAGTCCCTCGGGAGAAGGGCGGGGTATAAATGGGATTAAATAAATAAATAAATAAATAAATAAATAAATAAATAAATAAATAAATAAATAAATAAATTTAGCTGATTCAAATAAACTTCTTTATATTCATAGCAAAATATTTACAATACCATACATTCTTCTTTACAGCAACATAGCACAATGAATACTTCTTACAGCAGAGACAGACCAGAGACCGAAACTGAAACAAACAAAATCCAGCTCCAACTCCAAACCTTTTGCACAGACTCAGTAGCATTTTACTCACATTGGCTGACTGAGTTACCACATGACTCTTCCTGTTCATGAATATTCCAACAAGTACAATGCCTTCTGTCACCAAGACATACCCACTGTTTGGCCCACAGTGGGATCCATAAATTTGGGAGTTTTTGAAACCATGGGAGACTATGCTTAAAGAGGCATAGATCATGATCAGCATGCTTAATATGCTCTCTTTTTTTTAGTGGGACCTTACACGAGAATAAGCAAGTGCTTCAAGACTGTGGGTTGTGGACTTCCGGTGGGAAAACAGCTGTGGAGATGGCGGCTTTTTTTAGCCGTCCGCCTGGGGCTGCATCAAAGCCTGAAGAGACAGCGATCAACAGCTGTTTCTCGGCTAGGAACCTCTCCCCTCGGGCGAAGAGGGGGGGGGTGAGTTTGCCTGGATAGAGATAGAAGCCTCCTTTCTCCCCCTTCTTTGTTGGGGGATTCGAAAGTGATGGCTCTCTCAGAGTCCGGGCGTTTTCTCCGCACCCCACGGTGCCTTTGCTCCTTTTTTTTTTAGGAGCAAAGCCAGAAGCAGCTGCCACTTCTGCTTTTTAAAGACACTTATTGTGAGTAAAATTTAAAGCAGACGGAATTGAACAGGAGGACTGGATTTTAAATTATTTTAAAACTTTAATTCAGAGAATACTATACTATCTTCCTTACTTGCATCAAACTAAAGCAAGAAGAAAATGGCTGCGGAACTGCCGGTTCTTTGTAGCAAAAGGCATTGTTAAGGAAAACTTTCACTTCTCTTCCGGTTACTGAATGGATACAGATATATTGTAAAGAACTTTTTCAGCTTATTGAAAGTTCAAGTTTTTTTTCTTTTTTCTTCCTTTTTTTCTTTTACAATAGTTTAAATTTAAAATGTCTTTACTTCTATTCCCCCCGTTAATTATATTCAAGGACTTACAGGAAACTGAGGATTTTTTGGACAAGAAATTGGGGGATTTTATGAAAACAGAGCATTTGTTTTTCAAGATTGTACAGCTCAGGTATGATGGGCAGATGAATTAACAGAAGATATTGTGGATATATTTCAGAACGATATGTTATATTATAGAGACATGGAGCTTGTTTTGAGAACAGGATTGAAAGATGGCATGCAGGGAAAGCTGAGAGAGGAGATGGTGATTGATCTGGATATGGTTTTGGCGTACGACTCTGAAGAAATTTCAAGAGGAAAAAAATATAGAGTTAATTTAGGGGTCGTTCGTCAGAGAAATCTGTTCAGAGATGTTGCTATCTATTTTTCCAGAAGATTTTGTTATCATCGATGGGTGGAAGAATTACCAGAAAAAGTTGAAGGTCTGGAAGATGGATCTGCAAAAGAGGAAACTGTGGAAGTCATGAAGTTTGTTTTGAGAACAGGATTGAAATATGGTATGCAGGAAAAACTGAGAGAAGAGATTACGATAGATCTGGTTATGGTTTCGGAATACGACCCTGAAGAAATTTCAAGAGAGGAAAATTTATAGAGTTTATTTAGGGGTCGTACGTCAGAGAAATCTACCTAGAGATGTTGTTATTTATTTCTCAGAAGATTTTGTTATAATGTGTATGCAGCAAAAAGGATTTAATTTACAATACATTTGTCTGTTTTAGAAGTTTTATATTTTTAAAACTTTTGATTTTAAACATTGATGTAATTTGCTGTATAAAAGAAAGAGAATATTTCATTATTTGAAAAAGTTTGCAATGAATTTATATTATGTTAAAGGATTGATTTGATTAAGGGAGTTTGTTATAAGCAGCTGTATTTTTAAATAGAGTTTATATAATGAGAATTCATAAAATTAGTTAAAGACTGTAAAATAATTGATTGGATATATGGGATATAATTCGTACTTTATTATGGGATTTGAATTTTAAAGAGACCAATGCGATGCTGATGTTATAATAGTGGTAAGATTATTGTTGTTTAAATTTTAGAAAAGTGGGTAGATTATATTTAGAGAAAGCTAGAAAGTGATAAATATTTTTTTAGTTTATGAGTAAATTTTATAATGTTTATTATAATTAAGGATATTATTATGTTTAAGTCTTGAAGAAATGGTAAAGATCTCCGCATATTTGCAAGATTAATTTTAAGTGTGACTTGGGGAAGATGGATAGATTATTATTAGTTATATGCTTAGAGTTTTAATTGATTGTTTTTTAATGTTTAGAGTAAAAGGATGTTTATATTTGTTTGTCTTAAATTTGGGTACTTATATTTTGACTTGGGATGAGGTGTTTGTAACCCTGTAATCAATTCTGGGAAGTCCGGGGGGGGATTGGGAGCGGGTGGGTGGGTAGAAATAGATATAAAATAATCAGGTGTACTGATGCTAAAATTTTTGAGATTGATATTAATGTATGCCTGTATTTGTATATTTGGTTTTTTTTCTTTTTTCTTTGAAAATTAATAAAAAAATTGTTTGGAAAAAAAAAAAGACTGTGGGTTGTGGTGACCTTTTCCTGCTTTAGCTTCTGCTCCACCACCCTATAAGGGGATCTACTCCCTCATGGGGCGAGTAGCTATTAGAAGGGGGGACACTAATAAGGTCCTGGTTCATACCCGCTTCTCTACATCTGATCTTTATGCATGGGAGGACCGATTGGGTTCTTACACTGAAACCCCACACAAATATTCTGAATTGGTTCTGTTTATTCTTCAAACCTATGCCACAAACTGGGCAGACCTCCAAGCTATGCTGGATGTCTTTCTAACAACAGAGGAAAGACGTCTGGTAGGAAATGCTGCTAGGAAAAAAAAAGTTACAATATTTGAGAATACATCATGTCAGTTGTGGGACAAATAACATGAGCAGGCATTTTATTTCCTCTCTGGATACAATTCCTGCAGCTGCAGAAGCAGCAGCAAATATAGCAAAAAGAGAATGTGTATTTCTTTAATGTAGAACAAAGGAACAGTGAGTAACTCTGACTTGGGAGAAAAAGTAGGCTAAAAATGAATAAAAATGGTTGACACTGAACGTAGCAAGCTGCCAGAAAGTGGATTTTATTACAGAAGCCAGACAGAGAACTGATTCAGCAATGACTTCTGGACTGGCGAGTAAAAATCACCTGAATGCATGGTACAATTAGTACTCTTTCCTATTTTAAGTTTTGATGAGATTTGTAAGAAGCTTGTTCTCTTACTTTCCTAGCTTGGTTTTTTTTTTTTTTCCCTTTCAGCAGGATTGATTAATCCTATCACCCAGGGGAGGAAATGACTTGTTGATGAAGTTTTTGTTTTGTGATAAGTGCTGGTATGTTTGGAGTTAATACTGGCATTGTTTTTGACTTCCGGTTTGAGTTCCGGTGCCGATGGCGGCTTTTTCTCTCGCCGCCTGCCCCGAGGACGCGTAAAAGCCGCAGGAGCAGCGTCAAACAGCTGTTCCGCGGCTTGAATCCCCTTCCCCGGGCAAAGGGGAGGGGGGAGAGCTTCGCTGATAGGGGTAGAGCTCCTGAGCCCCCACAGCTTTATAGCTGTGGGGG
>NW_015387443.1:150856-156811 GCF_001527695.2 Protobothrops mucrosquamatus | reverse complement strand
TTGTTTTTTATGTGTGTGTAGGGCAAACCTGTCAGCTTTCTTTTGGTATGTTCACGGTTAGTGCTTATCTTTTTCCTTCTGTGTTTCTTGGCTGTCTGCCCGAGGCTGTTGACTGAGACAGGCTGGGGGGGGGGGGGGGAAGGGGGAGGAGGGAGAAAAAAACCTTTTCTCTGGTACTTTTATTTTTCGGCTTGACTTTTCTGAGAGAAGGGAAATGAAGCAGCCTTTCGTATTTGTTATAGTTGGTTTCTGGCGCTAGGTTTTCTACATATGTCATTACAGAGCTAGGGTTCCCTGCCCACAAAGCCCTGCCCTAGTGGGAGGGGGAAGAAGTGGGACTTGCGGAAGAGGATGGCGAGGAGTGATAGGGCCCCCCTACCACTGAGAGAGAAATGGGACAATGTCACCCAAATTCCAGGCACCCCCACACCCACTGCAGTCTTTTGCCCTGGGACAGATCTGGTGGTGTATATGCATGACATTTGGCCACTGGAGCAGGGAATGTTTTTATGTTCCCTTCCTAACTATCCTATAGGGTGCTGTTCCACAACCGTGCTCCAGATAAAGGGGGGGTGAGGGGCTGGGGGCCTTTGTCTCCCTGCTCTTATGGATGATTCTTCCTCTTCACCCCTGATACAGTTCAAAGTCAGAGGAAAACAATACCTTTTTTATTGGTACAGGAGCATCACATTTAGTATTAAATAAGCCCCTTGGAAGCCCTTCTTTACAAACGTTCTAGGTCTTTGGGGCCAGTGGCCATTCTGTGTCAGCTGCAATACTCAACCCTTTGGAATGCTTTATGGGTGGTATTCGCCTTATTTATTTATATACCTTCCAGACTGCCCTATGCCTTTTAGGATGTATTTGCTTGCTAAAGTTACAAGCCACCATCTTTGCTCTCATGGCTATGCCCTTGTATCAGGCCACTACAGGCACAGATAAAGAGACCATTCACCTTGTAAAGTAAAGGGGTGGTTGCTGGGGTCCTTACTCAAACCCTTGGTACTTGGTCTCACCCTGTTGCCTATTTTTCCAAACAACTGGCTCTTTTTGCTCAAGGATGGTCAGCATGCCTTCGGGCTGCTGCAGCTGTTGTTCTTCTTTTGGAGGCTGCTGGACAATTAACCTTTTGGGCTCCTATCACAGTGGCATCACCTCATTCTATCCAGGCTTTGTTAGCATCTAAGGGGGGCCATTTGCTTACGGCCTCCTGACTAGAGCAGTATCGGATTGAACTCCTTGACAACCCACAAGTTCATATCAAGCGCAGTAGCAGGTTCAATCCAGCAACCTTTCTTCCCCAACTGGAACAGGATGGTGATCATGATTGTGTATAGACTATTACAGAAGTATTTTCTGGCTGGCTGGATCTAATTGACCAGCCATTGGAGGAGGTGGACAGTGACCTGTATACAGACGGCAGCAATTTTATGGGTCAGGGAGACAGGCTAGCTGGCTATGCCGTGGTCACATTGGACCAGGTAGTGGAAGCAGCTGCTCTCCCTGCAGATACCTCAGCTCAGGAAGCTGAACTCATTGCCTTGACGAGGGCCTTAGAGAAATCAGACGGTGCGGTTCCTATATTTATAGACAGTACATATTTGGGGAGGTTTGTGTTATACATGCACGTGGGGCATTATGGACGGAGTGTGGTTCACTCACTGCTCCTATTAAATATGGGCAGGACATTTTAAGGCTATTGGGTGCTGTTTTGCTCCCACATACGATAGCTGCCATGCATGTGAGGGCCCATGTTAGGGTTGATATTGAACATGGAAGGAGAAATGCCTTGGCCAACCGCACCGCAAAAGTCTGCCGCATCAGGTCCCCTGTCCCCTTGGTATATGGGTGCACTTGTACCCTCACATTTGCCTGTGCTGGCTCCATCATATATTTCACAGGATGGGCACAGAGCTTATAGACTGGGTGCTGTTTCTGTTGAACATAGGCTGGAGAAGGACAGGAAATGCCTTCTCCCAGGACGTGGATTATGGGCCCTCTTGCAAAACTTGCATGCTAGCACTCATTGGGGTTACGAGGCCATGGCTGAGTTTCTTATGAAGGGCTATATTTGTCCTAGGATCTATAACAAGACCCTCACAATGTTCAAGCAATGTGCGATTTGTTGATGTAATGACCTGTGGAGATTATTAAGTTCCCCTTGGGGAGGCTTGAGGCTGACCAGGATCCTGCTACTTTTTGGGAAGTTGATTTTACTGGGTTGCCATGGATGCGGGGTTTCAGGTACTTGCATGTTTTTGTGGGTGCTTTCTCTGGATAGCATGAGGCCTTTTCCTGTCATACTAACGAGGCATGTGCGGTGGTTGAGGCCCTCCTGAAGAGAACTGTTCTGTTTTTTCCTTTCCCTACCAAGGCATTGGCTCTGACAATGGGCCCCACTTTATCTCTGATATTACCCAGCAGGTGTCACGGGCCCTGAGGATTGCTTGGCAGCTTCATTCAGCCTACAGGCCCCCATCCTCGGGGTGTGTGGAGAAGGCTAATGGCATTCTTAGACGTCTTAAAGCTTGCTCAGGAGACACATCTTACTTGGCCTGTTCCCCTTTGAGATCATGTCCTTGTCTGCTTCCTTATCTGTTTTTGGAGACCAGGCCCACTGGAGACGTGCCGACCCGGCTAAAAGACTGGTTCAGAGTGGCCGTGGAACTGGACACAGGGCTAAGGGAATTCCATAAAGGGGGAGGGGATACCGGCCGACCTCAATGGGCATTGGTGAAGCCAAGAGATGGTGGACAACAGGCCGGCCCATCAAGGCCTCCTCCTGGCCCTTTTGTTGGGGCCTCCTTTCGCTGTTTCCAGTGCAACCAGCCGGGCCATCGGGCAGCCGAATGTCCAGCCCCTACTCCACGGAGTCCCACGGTAGCCGGACGGGGTACGCCAACTCCGAAGAAAGGACCTGAGAAGTCGAGGGCAGCAAAGCAGTCGTTGACTCCGGCGGTTAAACAGATGGCCCCGGTGGAGGAGGACGCCACGGCGGTGGCAAGGTATCAGGTAGCCACTGCTGACAGTGAGGACGACACAGCGGACGACCCGATGGTGAGTGAGCCAGTAAGCCCCTTCGTCCTGCCTATAGCTTTAACCAGTCCACAGACCGGGGTGCGGAGGGAATATCGGGCCCTTATAGACACCGGGTGTACACGATGCTTAATCAGTAGGGCAGTAGCAGTAGATAGTGGCATCAGACTGCAACGGCTAGCCCACCCTGTCCGTTTTGAGCAGGTGGACGGGTCTCTGTTAGGGGGGGACCCAGCTACTCATGTCACGGAACCAGTCCGCTTGGAACTGGATGGGCATTGGGAGGTCCTTCGCTTTATTGTTGCTCCAGCCATGACAGAGGCAGTGATCCTGGGCCTGGCTTGGTTGGATAAGTGGGGTCCGACCATATGGTGGGAGGGTGGTTACCGGAAGCTACACCTTGGTGTTGGGCCCCAGCCGCCTGGGGTGAGCCCCAAGGAGCAGGTCCCGGGGTGTGCGGCCGCAGTCCAGCAACAAGGGGGGGAGGAGGACCCTTTCCCAGCCGTGTATAGCGACCTGGCTGACATGTTTAGCGAGAGGGAGTGTAACCAGTTGCCACCCCACCGTCCGACGGATTGTGCGATCGAACTCGTACCGGGGGCCAAACTACCGAAGCCCCGGATGTATGCCATGGCGCCCAAGGAGATCGAAGAACTACGGCGGTATATCGATCAAAACTTAGCAAGGGGGTTTATCCAACCAGCCCGTTCCTGGATTGCTGCCCCGGTCCTGTTCAAGGAGAAAAAGGACGGGTCGCTCCGCCTGTGTGTGGACTTCCGGGGGCTCAACGCGGTTTGTGTCGAGCATCTGTATCCCCTCCCGCTGATGAAGGATCTACTGGCCCAGTTGGGCAAGGGGCGGGTCTTTACCAAACTAGACCTTCGGGAGGCGTACTATAGGGTATGAATACGGCGTGGAGATGAGTGGAAGACGGCGTTTAACTGTCCGCTCGGCAGTTTTCAGTTCCGAGTGATGCCGTTTGGCCTGCAGGGTGCCCCCGCGGTTTTCATGCAACTGATTAACCAGGTGTTACACGAGCACCTCTACCGCGGGGTACTAGTCTATCTCGACAACATTCTAATCTACACCGTGACCCTGGAGGAGCATGTCCGCTTAGTACGGCAGGTTTTACGAAAACTCCTCAACGCCAACCTATATGTGAAACTATCAAAATGTGAGTTTCACCGGGCCCGACTGGACTATCTGGGGTACCGGATTTCAGGGGATGGTGTGGAGATGGATCCACATAAAGTACAGGCAGTGTTGGAGTGGCAAGCCCCCAGGACACATCGTCAGTTGCAAAGCTTCCTGGGGTTCGCCAATTTCTACCGGCAGTTTATTCCATCCTTTGCTGCTGTTGCTCATCCCTTGACGGAGCTGTTGCGGACGAAGCATCTGACCGGCAAGCCAAAGCCGGGTCAGCCATTGGGTTGGACTCTGACGTGCCAAAGAGCATTCAAAGACCTAAAGGGCCTGTTTGCCAAAGAACCAGTGTTGGTCCATCCGAAGCCCGAAGCCCCCTTTGTGGTACAGGCCGACGCCAGTGACGTGGCCGTCGGAGCGGTGCTCCTCCAACGGAACAGTCAGGGGGTGTTGCAGCCCTGTGCCTACACATCCCGCAAGTTTACCACTACCGAAAGGGTGTGGGCTATCTGGGAAAAGGAGGTGTTCGCCGTTCGGTGGGCACTGGCAACGTGGAGACATTTATTGGAGGGGGTGACATTGCCATTCAAGGTATGGACTGACCATAAGAACCTCGAGGCGTTACAAACACCCCGACGCCTGTCGCCCAAGCATGTCAGGTGGGCTCAATACTTCGCTCAGTTCCGGTTCACTCTGAAATATGTGCCGGGGGGAAGAACTTTCTTGCGGACGCGTTGTCACGCATGCCGCAATACCACAGTAAGAGGGAGGAGGTGGTACAGGCAATCATGCCACCCTTTAGCCAAGGGGTAGCACGAGTGGCCACACGTACGGTGGCGGGTGGCACACTGCCGGACTTACGGGCGGCCGTACTAGACGATGCGTGGCTACGGGACCATCCAGGCCTGTTAACACAGAGAGAGGGGGTAGCCTGGAGGGGCGACAAATTGTATGTTCCCGAAGTCCTACGGAACACTGTCCTCTAACGGTGTCACGACGCCAAGCAGGCCGGACACTTCGGGTTCTTAAAGACATTGCATCTGGTGCGGCGTCAATTCTGGTGGCCCAGGTTGAAACCGGATATAGAGACATACGTGAGGGCCTGTCACGTCTGTGCCACTGCGAAGCCCCGCATGGGAAAGCTGATGGGCTTGTTGCAGAAAGTAGCCAATCCAACCCAACCATGGGAGGAGATCGCCATGGACTTTGTTGTCGATTTGCCGAACAGCCATGGCCACTCTGTGATCTGGACGGTTGTCGACCTCTTCTCAACAAGCCCACTTCATTCCCTGCAAAGAGTTGCCCTCGGCGCAACGGCTGGCTCGGCTTTTTGTTCAGCAAGTCTACCGTCTACACGGAGCACCCCGGCGTATCATCTCGGATCGGGGGGTGCAGTATACCACACGCTTCTGGCGGGATTTCCTCCACCTACTTGGGACATCCCAGGGCCTCAACTCTGCATATCACCCCAGCACCAACGGGGCGGCAGAACGCGCAAACGCCATGGTGGAAAGCTACCTCCGGAGCTACGTCACCTACCAGCAAATCGATTGGGTGGACCTCCTACCGTTTGCTGAAGTTATGCGGTGGTTCTCCTCCTTCCTCACCGATCGTACGCAGTCTGTATTGGCAGGGGGACAGAGGTCGACCCCAAGGCCCCTAACTTGTGGGGTGCCACAAGGGTCGGTCCTCTCTCCACTCCTGTTCAATATTTATGTGAAGCCGCTGGGGGAGATCATCCGTGGCTTTGGGGTGGATTTCCATCAGTACGCTGAT
>NW_015387443.1:146669-150256 GCF_001527695.2 Protobothrops mucrosquamatus | reverse complement strand
AACTTGCAGGACTGGCCTAGGGGAAAATTTTAATGGGGTTTTAAAGCAATTTTTTAAATTAATTTGACCAAATTATTAATATTTGTTTTTACTTATGTTTTTAAATTTGTAGTTTTTGGGGATTAGTGTTTTATCTGGTTGTTAGCCGCCCTGAGTCCGAAAGGAGAAGGGCGGGATATAAATTAAATTAATAAATAAATAAATAAATAAATAAATACCGTGCACAGCAGCACAGGGTTTGCCCCGTTCTGGGTGGTGCATGGGGTGGAGTTTGTTCCCATTCCTGAGTGGCCTCAGGGAGCAGCCACGCCACACACCCCGCAGACATGGGTGACCCGGGTAGCGGAGCTATGGGGGAAAGTCAAGGACGCCCTAAGGCAGGCCAAAGCAGCGGTAAAGGCACAGGCCGATAAAAACAGGGCTGAGCACAGGCCCTTTCGGGTGGGTGACTGGGTATATCTGTCAACAAAATACCTCCGGCTGAGGGTGCCCTGCAAGAAACTAGGTCCCAAATACATTGGACCGTTCCAAATTGTCCAAGTGATCAACCCGGTGACTGTATGGCTGCGGTTGCCCCCGTTTCTGGGAAATATACATCCCGTGTTCCACAGGAGCCTACTAAAACTAGTCACTGGGCCCCCACCGGCGATGACCGCACCGGGACCGGTCACCGGGTCACAGTACGAAGTACAGGAGGTGCTTGATTCCCGGACTCACCACGGTTGGGTGCAGTATCTCATCCGGTGGAAAGGGTATCCCCTCTCCGAGGCATCATGGGTCAGGGAGGAGGACGTTCACGCCCTCCGGCTGGTGCGGGCCTTCCACCATAGATGTCCGGGAAAGCCGGGTACTGTAGCATGTGGTAGCGTGTGTTCACCCACGTCCTTTTCTCTTCCAGGAGGAACCGTGGTAGAGGGGGCCACATGTAAAGCCCCACGGGGCTTGCCATGCACTGGTGGGGGGGTGAAACACGGCCCGCAGCAGCCGGCCGCCGCAGCCACCCAGCTGATCGTCGGCACCGCCCCAGCCTGTATGGGCCTACGGAGAGTCAGGTATGGCCCTCCCCCCTCCCCTCCTTGCCCTTCGCCGCCGCTCACCGTGCTCAAGTCGGAGGGGCCTTGCCGGCGGTTGGGGGGGCTGCAGCCCTTTCCCCCCCTTGGCGCGGGTGAGCGCAGGGGGGGCCGGGCGCCGCTGAGCCCTGCCTACGGCCGGGAGACCAGGTGCTCGCCACTGGAGGCACCGGACCACGGGGAGAGCAGCTGTCTGCCGACCCGAAGCTGGAAACGCTGGCGCCGGCTGTTAGAAGTCACGGAGAGCCTTGGGAGGCCGCGGATGCCGGAAGAGCAGCCGGACGGCAAGACAAGCAGCTGCTTGCCGGTGGGAACCGCGAGAGGCCTCCAACGGCCGGAGAAAGGTCATCAAGGCCCGGCCAGGACTACAGTGGCCCAGGAGCTCTCGAAGGAAGGGGCAGCGAGGTGCTAGCGAACAAGCAGAGTGTGGGCGGCCGAACCAAAGACCAGCGGGGCGTGGTTGACTCCAGGGAGGGGCGTATCCGGACTACAGGGACATTTATGGACATCGGGCGGATGGTGGCTTGCTGCTGGGGGTGGGGTGATGGGGCGTGGCACAGCTATATACAGCACTGGAGCAAACCACTCCCAGTGCTGACTTTTTGTTGGCTAGGAATTTAAAAACCTTGCTTGCACCTCGAACCTGCGTTCCTGACCTTTCTTTCTTCTGGACGTCATCGGACGGGTGTGACAATATGTACACTCTCTTGCTAATGATGTTTTTTCCATTTCTCAAGCTGTTCAGGCCCTCCATCATCCAGGCTTGGATCGTCTACTCCATCCTTTCCTTCCTGACGATTAGGTGCTTGTCGGATCCTGGACTGATTTTGGCCTTTAGCTGGACACTGGAAAGGACCCTTCGTTGTTCTTCTCGCTACCTACACAGCGATCATGGTTGCTGGAATTCGTGCTTGGATTCATCACACTCGCCTTCGCTTTTCTTCATCACCTTCTGACGCTGAGGACCAAGTTGCTTAGACTATGGCCCCTGGTGCTGAGGAGGACCTTGGGCTGAAGCTTCTGTTTGAGGGCCGACACTGATCTGTATGTCAGGACGTTTTGGTCGTTGTGCTACCTGTACCTGCCAGGCTTCTACACGGGCAGTTTCCTCTCACCGGCTCCCTGCTTACTCACACCGCAGGCATCATTTCTCTCTCTCTTGGTTGACGCCTGGTTTTGTTTTTTGTTTGTTTGGGTTGTTCATCTTTTCTTTTCTTTTACTCTGTCTTGTTTTCTCCATGCTTTCTTTTTTTTTTTGTGGAGCCTGTTCTACCCTTCCCGGGGGGGATTGTGGGAAGGGTGGTCAAGTTGGAGGTCAGGTTCTGGTCATGGTCAAGGTATGTGACATGCCTATGGGGACAGTTGCTGTGGACTGGGATGTACAATCTAACACACCCTCCAAGCATGAACTCTCTTGTTGCTTTGCCCCCCCATGTCTCAGCAAGGACGGTTTCTTCTTACACATGGTTGGATGGGTCCAGATGCTGGCCAGGCTCACCCTGGGAAGTTAGTACCAGGATCTCAGCCAGATGCTTCCCATAACGCTGAGGTTGGACCTAAACGGGGTACTTTGCACAATAAAGCCCAAAGTAAGATGTCTGATATGCTGCCTCTAGGAGACCAGACATCGGGAAGGGGTTCTGCCATTTTCAGTTGATCATATCTTGGCACAATAGTCACCTACTTCTGATTCTGTAACTGAATTGTCTGGGGAATTACAGACTTCATATAATAATAATAATAATAATAATAATAATAATAATAATAATAATAATAATAATAATAATAATAATAATGATGATGATGATGATGATGATGATGATGATAATGATGATAATAATAATAATAATAATAATAATAATAATAATAATAATAATAATAATAATAATAATAATAATAATAAAAAAGTTGGAAGGGACCTTGGAGGTCATTGAGTCCAACCCCCTGCTCAGGCGGGAACCCTACACCATTTCAGACACATGGCTGTCCAGTCTCTTCTTAAAAACTTCCAGTGTTGGAGCATTCACCGCTTCTGGAGGCAGGTTGTTCCATTGGTTAATTGTTCTAACTGTCAGGAAGTTTCTCCTTAGTTCTAGGTTGCTTCTCTCCTTGATCAGTTTCCACCCGTTGCTTCTCGTCCTGCCTTCATGCGCCTTGGAGAATAGCTTGACTCCCTCTTCTTTGTGGCAGCCCCTGAGATATTGGAACACTGCTATCATGTCCCCCCTCGTCCTTCTCTTCGTTAAACTAGACATACCCAATTCCAGCAACCGTTCCTTATATGTTTTAGCCTCTAGTCCCCTAATCATCTTTGTTGTTCTTCTCTGTACTCTTTCTAGAGTCTCAGCATCTTTTTTACATCGTGGTGACCAAAACTGGATGCAGTATTCCAAGTGTGGCCTTACTAAGGCATTGTAAAGTGGTATTAATACTTCACGTGATCTTGATTCTATCCCTCTGTTAATGCAGCCTAGCACTGTGTTGGCTTTTTTGGCAGCTGCAGCACACTGCTGGCTC
>NW_015387443.1:141965-146563 GCF_001527695.2 Protobothrops mucrosquamatus | reverse complement strand
GCTGGCTCATATTTAAGTGATTGTCCACTAGGACTCCGAGATCCCTCTCACAGTTACTACTATTGAGCAAGGTACCCCCTATACTATACCTGTACATTTGGTTTTTCTTGCCTAAATGTAGAACCTTACTTTTTTCACCATTGAATTTCATTTTGTTAGATAGCGCCCAGTGTTCAAGTCTGTCCAGGTCCTCCTGTATGTTAGGCCTGTCTTCTGGAGTGTTGGCTATTCCTGCCAGCTTGGTGTCATCCGCAAATTTGATGAGTTCCCCATCTATCCCCTCGTCCAAATCGTTGATGAAGATGTTGAAGAGCACTGGGCCTACAACAGAGCCCTGGGGCACCCCACTACACACTTCCTTCCATGTAGATGCGGTTCCATTGAGGACCAAACGCTGAGTACGGCCGGTCAGCCAGCTACGAATCCATCTGGTGGTGATGCTGTCTAACCCACATTTTTCTATCTTATCGAGTAGTAGGTTGTGATCTACTTTATCAAATGCCTTACTGAAGTCCAAGTAAATTATATCAACAGCATTCCTCTGATCCACTAATTTTGTCACTTGGTCAAAGAATGCAATAAGGTTTGTCTGGCATGATCTGTTTTTGACAAACCCATGTTGGCTTTTAGTAATGACTTTGTTTGCCTCTAGGTGTTCGCTGATTCGTTGTTTGATTATCTTTTCCAGGATCTTCCCAGGTATTGAGGTCAGGCTGATAGGTCTATAATTTCCTGGATCCAATTTTTTTCCTTTTTTGAAGATGGGAACTACATCAGCTCTTTTCCAGTCCTCTGGTAGTTCCCCAGTGCTCCAAGATCTTTGAAAAATATAGTTCAGTGGTTCTGAGATCACATCTGCCAGTTCCTTGAGAACCTTGGGGTGTAATCCAGCTGGTCCTGGTGAAGGCCGAGGTGGTCCCCAATTTCCCAGTACTTCTTTAGGAATTTAGAATATAGAATATGCAAGCATGGGTTAAGCTTTTGAATGTAACAAATTGCTGGATCTGCACACATATACCCCCACTGGTACACATGGATTGGTCATGGAAGCTACACCCTTAGGAGCCTTTATGTTCAGCATGAACAGTGCAACAAGGGGCTGGACACTTCCTGTGTTTGGGGTAGGAAAGCTGCAGATTGCTAAACTAGGGGCACTACAGCACCCTACAGCAGCCTGCCTTAGTCATTTTAATTCTTCTTCCAGATATAAGTTAGGATCTATGTACCTTGCACAGTCACATGGAAGGTCAGTACTAGCATGTGGGACGATTGGCATAGATGTCATCAGTCCTTTGGCCTTGTCTACAAGGAGGACCCCTCTGCTCTCTGTAGTTTGTTTACAGCGATGGGGTCATGGATTATATGTCTGGTGTTAAGGCTTGTATGCCTGTGGGGTTGGAAGGCAAACCAAGCATTTATCTTGCTGTCCACCTGGACTGATGGTTCCTTTGTGGTCAATTTGCCTATGAGTCTTTGCCGGCTTATTGGTCTGGTACATGTACCCTGGGAATTAGGAATTGCCCTAAAGATCTAAAGGTTTCTACTGATACTGTATGGGAGGTCTTCAATGGTATATTCTCTTTCTTACCAGTTGGCTCCCAGGATGGGGATAGTTTGGTATTCCTTGGTCTTCTCTTTGTAGTATTTCTTATTGTTTTCTGCTGTGTCCTTCACTGCTTGCCCCTAATCACCTCTGCTTGTCCTAAATGATGTGGGCAACTTACTACAAAAGCTTATCCTTTGTCTCTTCAGTTGGGTGGTCATGCTCCTACGCACTGCTCGAAGCATGAAAGGGGGGATTGATGACCAGGAATTAGGGGACAGTATTAATTGTGAATACATATAGATGGCTTCTCTCTCTTTGGTCACTTGCAGAGTCCTGGATGCAGGGTCAGGAAAGGACAGCAAGGACAACACCCAATGTCCTAACCCACCCAAGAACATACGATATCTTTAGGGAACACCCGAATGGGAACATGTTTAGCTACTTCTGCTTTCTCCCTTCTTATCTACAGTGTGCCAGACTTACTGGGTGCAATCTTTATCTTATGTGTGCCAGCTTTGCTGGATGGGTTGCTTATGTAATTATACAGAATAAATACAAGGATTTCTTGTCATTCATTGCTCCCCTCATTTAGAGGAGTCCGTCTCTATTCAGCTGAATAAAAACGTAAAACTTAAAGGCACTTTCTGGTTTCCTGTATTTCTTTAACCAGCAAAACCTCAGAACCTGCATATCACAGCTTTTTGTGTATTTAGAAGTAAAGCAAACATTATATGATACATTGTATATCTCATTGTTGTCACATCTACATAATTAATAACACTACTCTCTAAGAAAAAAAATGGCACACAATACTTCATTTTTAATGGAACTAATGTTTAAGGGGATCATTCTTCTGCATCGCTTAATCACCAAGACTCATTTGCTCAACTGACCACATTGATCCTCGTTACCATCTAGTAGACCAATCCAGGCTTCTCTCTGTTCCCTGGATCAATTATCCCTCAAGTAGAAATGATGGTGGAATTCTTGGTTCTTTATTAGTCAACAACACTTAAACGCAAAATTGAATTGCTTTGGGAAAGGTCCATCAAAATACTGCTACTGATAATTGGGAGAAATTCTCAGGATGTGTCATCCAAAGTGCAAGGGAGAAAAAAACAGGTTACGGCAAAACTGGAAGTTGTTCAGGAGAAGGTGTCCTTGGTGGTGATCCATCCTTCACAAAGATGAATAGATGCACCAGTGCAAAACTGATCCTTACAAATCCTCCTTTCAACCTAGACGGAAGAAAAAAGGAAATGATACTTTAGGCTGCATACAGTGGGATTTGCAGCCTTTTCAGCAACAGACATCACAGGCTTTACACACACTGCCCAGCTTGCTATTTGGGACAACTCTAGGCTGCTTAGTTTAAAAAAAATTATGTTCTTGTAAATTTGCTCAACTTCTGTTAACTATTCAAACACATCTGAATACACACTGAGTATTTTCTCAGTGACTTCCAAGGTGTTCTTCTGATGACCACAACTCTGGGATGGTGTATACCAAGTCCAATCATGATTAGCTTTTTCAAGATCAGCCAAATTGATTTGGTGTTGCCACAACAATGGCAATGCTGGGATTAGTACACACCATTATCTCTTATCACAATTCAAGTCTTATTTACCCCAATCCCCTTCCTGGGGTCTGGATAGTTCAAAGTCCAAAACAGATATTCTCGTAGTCTGGAACATCATCTTCACTTTCCCGATCACTAGTGCCAACTGCTAGAACATGAGAAACAATAAATAAGGAAGGACTTTTATTTTCCTTTTCTAGTGCCCATAGCTGTTTTGAAGCCACTTGGAGGAAAAGGCTCAAGGGATGCTGTAGGTTTGCCTGGATAGGAGTAAGACACCCTCTCCAACCCACCATTCAGTAAGGCATGCAATTCTGGAGCTAAAAAGGGCTGTTTTTTACCGATAGGCCAAAGGAAATGAATGCATTGCTGAGAATAAGGATGTCTTCCCTTGCCCATCCTTTCAGCTTCCCTCACTCACCAAAACAAGGATCTAGTATGATCGGTGCTGGCTCTAGTACATTCACGTATTCACCTTTGCAGGAGAAAGGAAAAATGAAAAAAATCCCACATCAATGTCAGTAGAGGATAACAGCCTTCCCTAGTGTTGGTCTAACCAGCATGATTTGCTGAAAAAAAGTAGAATAAATCTTGCAGACCAAGTAACTATAGCTCATTTGGTAAATGTTTTGTGTTCTTTTCCCTTTTATTAATTGCTTCTGCCTTACACCTATGTGATTACTTAGAAAGGCTTGGAGGGGTAACCAAAAATAAAACAGGAATCAATCAGGAGGAAAACAAAAATACCTTTCCAACAGTGACTGGTCTCACACATTCAGACTGTCAGGGTTTCTTTCAGTTATGGGTTATTGAATAAACCACTACTGGCTAGGTTCAGTGCCAACATAATAATAAATTCACAGTTTAGTGCAGGGGTGTCAAACTGCTGGCCCGCGGGCTGGACGTGTCACAAGGAAACTGTGCCCACCCCATTGCCGGCAATGGGAAAAAAGTTCCGATACGCCGTGCGACGTCAGGTGATGTCGCGAGTTTGACATGTCTGGTTTAGTGCCTAGAAATTATGGTAATTACAATTCAAAAGACCTGGGAGGCAGATGATGGGACAAAAATTAGAATCTGCTTTTCCTATGAAATTTACTGTGTCTCTATTTAAATTGAGATTTCTATGAGATTTCTGTGAGATTCACCATAATATTTCAAAATGTGCATGTTTATATATAAATGAATCCTTGCAAATGTAACACGGGTTTTATTTTTCCTTTGTTTCTTGTTCATCAATGTTTACAATGGGAGAGCTTTTTCTATAGTGGCATTGTTCTGACCCAAACAGAACACCGGCTGGCTGTTCCATCCGAGGCAGACAGACCACTCAATAGAAATGATTTTAAAACAGATAAATGTTTATTGCAGAGGAAATACCTGGATCTACGAGGTTACTCCTGGCTTAACACCTCTCTGTTCATTTCCATAGGTAAATTGATGTTGGATTTTCCCCTCTTCTGCCTAAGCGTC
>NW_015387443.1:139281-141823 GCF_001527695.2 Protobothrops mucrosquamatus | reverse complement strand
TTTCCCCTCTTCTGCCTAAGCGTCACATGTTGGGATGATTATGGGATCTCCAGCCGTGTGGCTGGATGCCATGAACAAGATGAACAAAGAACCCCCATGTGGCTAGTGTCCAGGAAGTCTCCCAATGCCCTTTAGAAACTCCTCCCACTGACCTAAAGACAAACCCAGCCTTTAACCCAATAACTGCCAGGGTCCAGAACACTCCCCGCTTGGAAATTTAAATTTCCACTACTAACTAACTGAATAGCAAAAAATATAGCATTAAAGCATGCAATACACATTGTGACTAAATAGGTAAAAACTTGGTATCAAACGTGCATAATTATAAAGTAAATATAAAACATGCACAATTATGCAAAAAATAAGCAAGTGTTACATCAAACAATGCATAAACACAATACATAATTTGAGGTTTGATCTTCTGGTTCAGTCTTCATCAGCAACGGTACCAAATCAGTGATCAGCCTGGTACAAGTGTCTTTGAGTCACGACCTGACTCACGTGGCTTCACGATCTGGACCTCAGCTTGGTAAAGTGGGCCCGGTGCGCAAGTCCCATGGGCCAATAGTTCTGGTGTACATTCTTGTCTCTAAGTGAGACAAGGTCTTCTTCCTGTAAAAGAAACTGGAACCAAATCTGGAACAGAAAAACTGGAACCCAAAGCTTCTCAGGAACAAAGGGAACTGGATTCACAGGATACTCAGGAACTGAAGAACCTGGAAAAACAGGAACAGCTGGATCTGGAAACACAGGAACAGCTGGATCTGGAAACACAGGAACAGCTGGATCTGGAAACACAGGAACAGCTGGGGCTGAAGAATCAGGATCAGGGACATCTGGAAACTCAGGAACAGCTGGATCTGAAGGATCAGGAACAACAGCTGGAACTGAAGGCTCAGGATACTCAGGAACTGAAGTATCTGGAACCACCGATGGAGTATTGAAGATGGCTGCTACTGTTGTCATCAGGGTAGTGAGGACTTCATGTGTGGGTGTGGGAGTCTTTAACGACATAGAGTCCATGAATTTGCGGGGTGCACCAATCATGTGCTCCCACGCTTCGCCTATGCGTGCTTCGCCCATGTGAGATGTATGGGGAAGGCAATTTTTGGCTGTCAGGCATTTGTCAATCACTGGGTCATGGCAAATGTCTTCAATAGTCTGTAGGTCCTTGCAGACTCCTATAAGGTTCATTCTTGGGATGCTAAGACAAGTGATCAAGATGATCAAAACTATGCCTAATCTCAGGTGCTTCCGCTTAGTCAGGGGTTTGAAGTGGATTGGTTGACGTTTACTGGGTGCCTGAAGTTGGAGGTTGGCACGTTGATCTGGAGTTGGAAATACATAGCATTTTGGTCTCTGTGGCATTTGTCTGTTTGAACAGACCAAGAACTCAGGACTTTCTAGCCAGGTCAATTCTGTTAACTGTGTGGCAAGGTTGGGCCACTTCACTTGGTTCACCAAGTTGTTACCTGTTGGCACCTGTTGCCATTGTTCAGGGCTCAAAGATGTTTCAACTCTTTTCATTCTGTTACCTACATAGACATAGAAATGTCTGCTTTGTTTGTAGATGTAGCTTGACATCTTCTTGCTGTCTGCGTAGAAGGTGGTAGACTGTAGTTCAAGGCACAACATCTTCGCTGTCAAGTTGGTGAGCTTTACAGCCAAAGTGGTACCACATAGTTCTAACCTTGGTACGGTGTGGCCTTCATGTATTGTTAGTCTCGCTTTTCCAAAGAAGACACCGAGACTGCAGCTCTCCCCGCTGTAGACTCTGATGTATCTCATGGTTGCAAACAAGATGACGTAAGTGTGGCTCTCCCCGCTGTAGACTGTGATGCATCTTAAGGCTGCATTTGCCTTCGTTGACACATCTAAGGAAGCGTACAATTCTTTCTTTTGCACTGTGGCGGGTGAGCTGGAAACATACAGTTGCAAGAAAAAGTATGTGAACCCCTTGGGATAACGCAGAGTTTTGCATGAATTGGTCATAACGTGTGCTCTGAACGTCATCTAAGTCACAACAATAGAAAAACACAGTCTGCTGAAAATAATAATACACAAACATTACATGTTGCCATGGTTTAATTGAACATAACATGTAAACATTCACAGAGCAGGGAGGAAAAAGTATGTGAGTCCCTAGCCTAATGACGTCTCCAAGAGCTAATTGGAGCCAGGAGGGAGCCAACCTTGACTCCAATCAGTGTAATGATATTGGATGTGTTGCTGACAACTGTCCTGCCCGTTAAAAACACACACCTGTTATGGGTTTACTGGTTTCAAGAAGCACTGTCTGATGTGAACCATGCCTCGCAGAAAAGAGCTCTCAAAAGACCTACAATCAAGAATTGTTGACTTGCATGAAGCTGGAAAGGGTTACAAAAGTATCTCCAAAAGCCTTGATGTTCATGTGTCCACGGTAAGACAGACTGTCTACAAATGGAGAAAGTTTAGCACTGTTGCTACTCTCCCTAGGCGTGGTCGTCCTGTAAAAATGACTGCAAGAGCACAGCGCAGAATGCTTCTTGAGGTAAAGAAG
>NW_015387443.1:121730-138152 GCF_001527695.2 Protobothrops mucrosquamatus | reverse complement strand
TCTTAATGGCTACTGGGGTTCCTGGTGGACCTTTGATTCTCTCATCGGAGCCAATGGACTCTGGGGCGTCTCTTCCCACCATGAGTAGGATTTTAGCTTCAGGATCTAGAGGAGGGATTAAATCAGCTATGTGTGCTAAGTGAGGTATTTTTCTTGCCGCCTCTGGTGTTGAGATTTCGCTGCGGTCATCTGGTAAGGTCTCCCATTTCAACACTGATGGTAACTGGAAATGTGAGCTTCCATCTATCGCTTCTATGCGTAGACCAGTGATTTTCCTCCCCGCCGTGCGCATTTGAACTGTGCACGTATTTATTGCAAAATGCTTCAGTTCACTCGGGAGGTCAAAAAGGTCAAAAAAGGCGGGCTTTGCTATAGTAACTTTGCTGTGTGGGTCTAGTATGGCGTACATCTTTACTGCCTTTTCAGGTTGCCTGTCGGGGTAGACTTTTGCAAGACAGACGGGTGAGCATGAAGGAGGGCATGGTGAGTCGTCACATATATCTGTATAGTACGTCCCGTACTGTTTTGGCTGCTCTTCGGAGTCACTTTGAGTCTCCGTCGTCGAAGTCGCTTGTTGTGTCTCCTCAGAGGGCTTCTTAGTTTCTAGATGTAAGGCTGCTGGGTGCTTGGTACTGTCACACAGGTGGCATTTCACTCTAGCTGTGCAATCTTTGGCCATGTGCTCCATGGAGTCACAGCATTTGAAACATATCCTATTCTCTTTGAGTAGGGTCTTTCGGTCATCTAGGGATTTTTTTCTAAATTCTCTGCAATCGTTTAGAGAGTGTGAGGACTTGTGAATTGGACAAGTCAGGCCTTTTTTAGTTGGATGAGGGTTCGAATGAACGCTTTTCGGTATTTGTTCGTCTGGAGACTTCTTTGGGCGAGGCGTGATGTCTGTTTTGTACACTGAAAACGTGGTTCTGTCCTTCGTAGCTTGGACGGGGCGCTTGACAACATCAGAGTTTTGACTGGTTTGCTTTGTCGTTGGGGACTGAGCTTCTCTGATGGAGAGGTACAGGGGGTCGTTGTAGAAGTCCGCCCTGTCCCTGATAAATTCAGCGAGAACCGCAAAGGGGGGAATTTTGTTTTGGTTGCTTTTCCTGTAAGCTTGAGAAAGCTCGATCCATTTTTCAGATATCAACCATGGTAGTTTTTGGATGATAGGATCTTGTGTTCTGAACAGGTCAAGGCAAGCTAATCCCGGCAAGGTAGGATCCTGTTGTACTGTCTCCAGTTGAGTAAGGAGCGACGAGAATGTCTTCAGCTGCTGACGTTCATTGATTCTTATGTTGGGGAAACTGAGAACGTGGTCCAGGAGCGAGGACTCTGTCACTGTGGGTTCACCGTAGTCCTTGTCAAGTGCATCCCAAGTTTGTACAAGGCCGATGTCAGGGTCGCCCAGATGGGCTGCGAAGATGTTGTTCACTGTGATTACGGATTTTGGGCCTAGCCAGGCTGTCAGCTGGACAAGTTCTTCATCTGGCCCAGCCCTTTCCTGGTTGATGGCGCGCGTGAAGATGTGCTTCCACAATAAGTAGTCTTTTCCAGGTTTGTCGGAGAATCTTCGTACTCCTCTGGCTGCCAAGTCCAACCTTCTTCCAACGTACATTGGGGAATACATCGATTCCATGTGTGGGCTGTAGCTTGGTGGAGGTGGTGCATCACTTCTGGGAGCGGGGGCGTGTGCTGTGGCTAGCTGGTAACTTCCTTCAGCGTATTGTTGGTTGAGGGTATTTTGCCATGTCACATGCGAGGGACCTTGTTGACTTGGTCTGAACTCCTCTGCCCTGGCGTTGAGCTGAGGGGAGCTAAGGTCCTGGGTGCTCACTTGTTGGAGGGTCTCTCGTCTTTCTGGTGGTGTAGCTGGCTCCCTGTTAGGCTGGTACAGCTGTCGGTTGAGGTTCTCCTCTGTGGTTAGGCCTGGGGGTTGTTCCCCAGTAGGCTGCTTCCTGTTGTCTCAATATTGACTCTTTTTGGGCGAGCTCATCTCGGAGCTGTTGCACTTCCTGCTGTGTAACCATTGCCGCTGCTGAAGGACCCATCCGGTTGCCGTCAAAGGTATGGTTCGGCGGGTTCAATGGGGCAGCAACGATAGGAAGATCTCGTTGCGCTCCCCGCTGTGTAGCTATTGCCGTTGCTGGTGGACCCATCCGGTCGCCATCAAAGATATGGTTTGGTGGGTTCAATGGGGCAGCAACGATGGGAAGATCTCGTGGCCTGGGAAGATCTTGTGGCACAGCCCGCTGTGTAGCCGTTGCCGCTGCTGGTGGACCCATCCGATTGCCATCAGTGGTGTGGTTCGGCGAGTTCAGTGGGGCAACAACGGTGGAAAGATCTTGTTGTGCTCCCCGCTGTGTAGCCGTTGCCGTTGCTGGTGGACCCATCCGGTTGCCATCAAGGGTGTGGTTCGATGGGGCAGCAACGGTGGGAAGAACCCGTGGCCTAGTTGTCGCGATATCAACCCTGTGGCTGACTGGCACATCTGGCCGTTGAGATTCTTCTGTTCGTCTACTTGGTCTTGGGGGGCTTGTGGCTGGCTGTGGTCTCACCTCCTCATGCTGAAACGCACTTTGGTTGTCCACGTAGGCTTGCACGCGGCTACGACGATCTTCATTTTCCAATTGTTCCCTATTGGGCAGGAAAATGGTTTTCTGGAATGTTCTCTGAAGGCCTTTTGCTCTTGCCACTTTGTCTGCTACATCTCGTCGGCTTTGTATGAGCTCAAGCTCATCTTGAGTGGTCTTCATTTTGGTTTTCCTTATAGCTGCTTCAGCTTCTGCTTGAGCTTCAGCTTGAGCTTCTGCTTCAGCTTCTTCAGCCTTTCTTTTATCTGCTTCAGCGTTCCTTTTAGCTGCTTCAGCCTTTCTTTTGGCCTTCATTTGAGCTTCTTCTATTTCCATCGCCTCCAATTCCTTCTTCTTCAGCTGCTCCTCTTGTGCCACGCAAAAAACTGCTTCGGCAGCGTTAGCATCTATGATTGCTTACTCTTCTTGTGAAATTCGGGATGGTCGGCTGTGACGAGAAGATGCTTTCAAATGGCGGGAGGTGCCTGTGACATGCCATTGTTGTGACACGCTGGAATGTGCCTTGGATATGTGGCGAAAGGATGAGGCCCTTCCAGACGCGTGGGATGGAGCCACGTGCGACCGTTGGGACGGTGCGTGTGAATGGCGGGAAACTTCAGACTCGGCCCTGTCGACCAGTCTGTCCCTCAGGCGAGGCTCGCGCTCTGGAGGGCATTGTGGGCTCTCTAGAAGCTTCTTGCGTTCCTCGTTCAGTAACTTGAGACTTTGCATCTCGCTGTCGACTCCTGAGTCTCTTAATTGCTCCTGAATGTCCTTGAGTTGCTGTTCGGAGTCCATCCATTGCGCGAAGGCGTCTTCCTTATCTCCTTCCACTGCGTGCGCACATTCAGGGGAAGGGATCCTCTTTTTGCTCTTGGTAGAGTTTGTGCCATTTCTCCCAACATCTTTCATGGCACTTGTAAACGGCGTCCCATTTCTCTAACAGGTGTGCATGCATGGCTTCTGTAGGCTTTCTTTGTTGTCTCAGATCATAGTGACTCTGAGACGTCTTTGGCCTTGCTGAGGCTTGAGATTCAGCCTCTGTGTGCAGGTCAAGGCTGGCTGTTTGCAGCATTTCTCCTTGGCCGGCTGGTTGGGGTGTCTCAACTAGGCTGGTTGGTTGAACCCCTTCATCTAAATCAGTGGGACACTCTGCCATGGCTAGGATAGGTTCAGTATACTTCCTAGCTATTTAGAAGCCAATTGGATGAACTTCTATTTTTGACCACTAGGGGTTGCTACTTGCAGATCAGCTTCAGAGGTGCTGTCTGTGGGTGGAGGTGCCACTGGGTGCGTTCTCCTGTGCTTGTGGGTACTTCAGCGTAATTCACCTGTTCACCACTAGGGGTCACTTTCTGCGTATCAGCTACCGGGGTGCTCTTCCTTCGAGGTACACCCTTTGTCCACTAGAGGGCTTTCTCTGGGCGTGATTAAAGGCTTGCGTGTAGCTCCTCCTTTAACCACTAGGGGGCATCTGAAGAAAGGCCAGCCAAATTCTTCCTATTACCACGTTCCTGCTAGTGGCCACTGAGAGAATGTAGAGGTACAAAACTCCCACCTGGTCGTTAAGCTGCAGGCCTCTTTCACCAGCGCTGTGTTGGAGAGAGCAGCTTAATTGCTTAATTGCTTTCCTTAGCGACGAGGAATGTGCCCTGCTCTTTGCCGAGGGAACAAATGGTCACAATGTTTGTGCTGGGGCCAGAAAAGAGGGGGAGAATCACTCTTTCCAAGCATCAAACAAAGACAACAAAATTTGCTAAGGTTAGCAAGAAACCCTTTCCATCCGGCTATGTTCGTTTAAAGGGTCGGTCTCATGCAATCCCACACATTCCAAAACAAGCAAGTTGAATTCACGTGCTAACGAGGCTTACTGAAGCAGTAACAACACCCACTGGCTCCTTCGCTTAACAAGCAAACTGAGTTGAGTTCACAGATGATCTTTTGAAGCCATCCCTTCATTGCCTCAAGACGAATTGCCGGCAAAGGAAGGGGGAAGGGGGGTTGCTGCTCACAAGTCCTTTGATCTTTTCAAATGTGAAAAGCCACAGAAAGGTAGGGCTATAGAAATACATGCAAACGACATTAGCAACTGCTTTGAAAGTGGCTGAAGAGGGCTAAACCTTTCCTGAGATAGTTGGCTTGTAAACAGATCCCAAGACTATTTAGCAGAAGTATCCAAACAAGACACAAAGCACTTTATAACTTTTGCTTTTCTTTAGTTCAGAGTCAAATGTGAAGATACTTTGAATTTACTTTGCAGACGTTTAGTGAGAGATTAGTCCCATCAAATTACTGTTGCAGGCAATCGAAGAAAATCAGCCACATCAAGTTACTATTTGCCTTTACAAAGCTGATATGAACTCTGAGCATTCTTTCACATGCAAGAGAATCTTTACTTTACTTCTTTAAACTGTTGCAGATCAGAGGAAAATTAATCACATCAATTTACTGTTCTGACCCAAACAGAACACCGGCTGGCTGTTCCATCCGAGGCAGACAGACCACTCAATAGAAATGATTTTAAAACAGATAAATGTTTATTGCAGAGGAAATACCTGGATCTACGAGGTTACTCCTGGCTTAACACCTCTCTGTTCATTTCCATAGGTAAATTGATGTTGGATTTTCCCCTCTTCTGCCTAAGCGTCACATGTTGGGATGATTATGGGATCTCCAGCCGTGTGGCTGGATGCCATGAACAAGATGAACAAAGAACCCCCATGTGGCTAGTGTCCAGGAAGTCTCCCAATGCCCTTTAGAAACTCCTCCCACTGACCTAAAGACAAACCCAGCCTTTAACCCAATAACTGCCAGGGTCCAGAAACTCCTCCCACTGACCTAAAGACAAACCCAGCCTTTAACCCAATAACTGCCAGGGTCCAGAACAGGCATCCCACATATGGAATTCTGTCCTAACGAATCCCAATTGGGGTGACATTCGCATCATTTTGGCATCAGGCAAAGATCTATTTTCCCAGGTTTTTTATTGGTTTTTAAATTTGTATTTTTTTTAAACTCTGAATGAATGCCTTTTTGCTGCCTACCTTGTATGTTTTCATTTTGCATTTTATTTATAAATGACCATATTTATTCTATATGTTCTTTTTTTCAAAATACAATAGAATTAAAAAAAACTTTAAATGTACACTAATCAGCATACATTAAAAACAAAATGTCATTGCATTCAGTTCTCAAAAAAAATACCATTATGCATATAACCACATACACATACATATATGACACAGAGAAACATCACAGTCTAGTAGTTCGAATGTATACATATACATGACAGAAAAAAAAGAATCCTGTGAATTTACAAGACGGATGGCATAAGGAACAAAGCTGTTACATAATCTAGTAGTAGTGCTATAAATGAATGAATTATTTATTTATAATTATTAATAATTATTTTAATTATTATTATAATGAATCTTTTAATGTGTTTTGTTATAAAATGCCTGAAGGCTTCAGCTATTAGGCGGTTTTAAAAATTTACATAAATAAAATAAGAACAAATACCCTTCCAATATATCTGGAAAAAGGAGTCTTGAAGAACCATTTTTAAAGCTATGGGACAGTATTTGCTCCTTCATAGATGAGAACGTCATTGTAACTTGCTTTGTTCCACTATATGCCAACCAAACCATCTTCTAAACTCAACTCCACCACTATTTTTTTTTATTGCTAGTCCTGTCCCTCCTCTCAGCCCATTTCTTCCACTTACCGAGTGAATGCCGTTGAGACTCGGGCACATTTTCATATTGGTCCATTATGGACTCTAGAGAAAAAAAATTAGGTGAAGGGAAACATGTTTAAAAAGAATGAAGCAATACATATTACAGGTAGTCCTTGACTTACAGCAGTTCATTTAGTGACTGTTCAAAGTTACAATGGCACTGATAAATGTGACTTATGACCGTTTTTCACAGTTACGACCTTTGCAGCATCCCCATGATCATGTGATTAAAATTCAGATGCTTGGCAACTGGATCATATTTAAGACTGTTGCTATGTCCCAAGGGCCTGTGTGGATTACCTTTTGCAACCTTCTCACAAGCAAAGTCAATGAGGAAGCCAGATTCACTTAACAACTGTGTTACTGACTTATCAACTGCAGTGATTCATTTAACAACTGTGGCAAGAAAAGTCGTAAAATGGGGCAAAACTCACTTAACAAATGTCTCACTTAACAACAGAAATTTTGGGCTCAACTGTGGTCATAAGTTGAGGACTACCTGTACTCAGGGTTGTTAACAATTAAATTAAGATAGGGAATTATTATAGTAATTACAAAATAAATTATCTTTTTTCAGAAAAACCAAAGTTTTAAACACATAAAATATTGCAATCTTCTGTATACAGGTGGTCTTTGACTTGTGACCATAATTGAGCCTGGAATTATGGTGGTATGTTGTTGCAGTTATTAAGTGAACCACCATGTGACTGTTAAGCAAATCCATTTACCCAATGGCTGTTTTTTGTTGGAAACGGGAAGTAAAGGTAGGAAACCAGCAAACCACATCAAAACTGCGGCCTTGTGACCATAGAATACTGCAAATAAGCCGGGTGCCAAGCATCCAAAATATGATCACATAACTGGGGGGAGTGCATGTGACCATTGTAACTTTGAAACTGGGTTGTAAATAGCTTTTGAGGTGTCCATTGTGACTTTGAACAATTGCTAATTGACCAGTTGTAAGTTGAGTTCTAGCTGTTCTTATCTAGGTATACACCTCAAAACATGGTAGGATTTACTTGTCAATTGACCAGCACAGATCTGAAGCACCCATGCTAGTTGCTAAAAATATTCCAAATTGTTAGAAGGGAAAATTTTTGACTCTCATCCCGCAGGAACAGATCAGTTATGAGGGGATGCCCTTCTCTTCATAGAACCTGGGAAGACATCTCAGCTTCTAATGTGGTTTCTTTGACCAGGGCTTTTCAACCTTTTTACCGATTGTACCACTTTTAGGATATGGCAATATTTGAGTACCACCTAGTAAGGTGTCAAAAACGTGACCCCAAAAAAACCTGTTCAAAGTTGCAATTGCACTGAAATGACTTATGACCATTTTTCACACTTATGACCATTGCAGCATGCCCAGGATCATGTGATTTATATTTGGATGCTTGGCAACTGATTCATATTTATAATGGTCACAGTGTTCCAGGGTCATGTGATCCCCTTCTGCAACCTTTTGACAAGCAAAGTCAATGGCAGAGCTGCTGGTGGCCAAGTGCTAAGGCGGGACTTCCTTTCCTCCCTCCCTTCCCTGCCTCCCTTTTTCTCATTCCCATCTCCTTCTNAAAAAAAAATGTAAGTACTGGCTGCCGGCTAAGGCAACCTCCCCAAATGGCTCCATTCATAAGTAAAGGAATGCTACAGGCAAAATCCATTCAGGAGAAAAATACTTCAAAATCCCTTGCAGCAAAACTTACAGCTAACAACAGCAGAGCAATAGAAGCTAACACGAGACATCAGCCAAATAGAAATTGCCAAACACTCAAGAACACAAAGCCCTCATTGCACAAATCCCAGAACTTCAAAGTCACAAAAGCACATAAGAATCCTTCCACTCTCCATCTCCTTCCCTCCTCCGTGCCTCACCTCCAGCCATTGCTGCCTTTTTTCATTCCTCTTGGAGGGCGACCTCTCCCCCGCTGCATTTCTTGCCTGTTTGCTGCTGCCAGCACAGGTGGCTGCCACAGTAGTTGTAGATCGCTTATGGCCAGCCTGCTTGATCTCCTCTAATCCAACAACATTAAGAGGCCATGACCAGGAGGGACAAAAGAATCCTCCTAGTTGTCAACTTACCAGAAGAGGCATGATCTTTTTTTCTCTGTTCTGTGATTGGAACATCAGGCAACACCTCTCTGTTGAGGGCAAGCAAGTCCCAGTAAGAGCAGAATGAAGCAATGAATCAATATTGCTACTCCTCGCCCACAACTGCCTTCATTAGGTTATAAATTGGAATTGGTCTATTTCTACTGCTCATTCTTTCCCTTTTTGTATTACCTCTCTTAAATTACTAAGAAATAGTTATTAAATTGGTTGAACTGCTGTGAACAAATGGCAAGGAATGTTATAAATGAAAAAAAAAATCCAGGAATCCCAAGTATGGAACCAAGAAATTCTATAAATACAACACAGATACTTTAAGGAATAAAGTGCTGTGATTCATCCCATATACCGTATCTATGAACCACAGTTTTTAATCCAACTTCTAGATTATATTCCTACATTCAAACAACTTGGTATCATTTTTACCCTCTGTATTGTAAAACCTCTAAAACGTTCAGATGCAGACAAAGGAAACAACTATATATTAAATTTCAGAATTACATGCACATATACACACATTAAGGAAGAATGGGGGAAAAAAATATACAGTAGGTTTCACACAAAGCGTGTCATTTCTTCACCCAGATGCCTAAAACATACAATGGTAGCATCTTCCAGGCCAGGGAGAGCATTTCAGAGAAGGAGAACCATCACAATACAACTACAATGCTATACAGGGAGTCCTCAACTTAAGACCACAATTGAGCCCAATATTTCTGTTGTTAAGTGAGACTGTTTTTAAGTGAGTTTTGCCCCATTTTACAATCTTCCTTGCCACAGTGAATCACTGCAGTTAAGTTAGCAACATGGTTGTTAAGTGAATCTGGTTTCAGGTTGACTTTGCTTGTGAGAAGGTCGCAAAAGGGGATCACATGACCCCAGGACACTGCAACCATCATAAATAAGAATTGATTGCCAAGCATCTGAATTTTGATCATGTGACCATGGGGATGCTGCATCGGTCATAAGTGTGAAAAACAGTCATAATCACTTTTTTCCGGTGCTGTTGTAAGTTCAGACAATCACTAAACAAACTGTTGTAGGTCGGGGACGACCTGTAATTATAGTTACATTCCCTGGCTACTCTCTGCACAAACTGGGAATGATAGAAGGCTAAATTATTCAGTCTAAAATAACACTATATTGACCTAAATATGCTTTCCCCCTGACTCCCATCCTTTCCAAAGACTTACATGTATCCAGGAATATAATTGTCATCATCATCAGGGACGAAAGGTGGTTCTGGGAAGACAAAGCCCCAAAAGATTAGATGCTCCTCTTTAGATATAAATGAGTTCTACCTCCCTCCTCACCTTGAAAATGAAACCCCACTGAAACTATAAAGAAGCTTCCAGAATCCAAAGAAGGGCCACGTGCACTGCACCCAAATCTAGATCAAAAAGACTCAAGAAAAGTGAGGCAAAGATTGTGGGAAGGGGAAAAGGAAAAAGAATATAAATTATGCTGCTACTCACCTTCGTTTTCATAACTGGGAACACTTTCTGAAAATAGACAATGTTTGTAAGGGAGATTAGGTCGTCACAATGCGGTACAGTGGATTCCCAAAGGTACATTCTAACCTGTATCCTTGCTCTGTTTCACAAAAGATTTTCAAAAGGCTATTTATTCCAACGGCTAGGACTTCTGGTCCTAGAGCAGTTACAACATGAATAGTCTCCCATTTTCTTGTATATGAGTCTTTAAAACTTACCATTATCCTCAATTCTGATGAATGCAGGTGTCTGACTACAAAGGCTGTAAGCAAAGCCTGTGCTGCAAACCGGAGGAGGAAGAAAGGGATTAATACATGTGAAAATACCTGAAGAATCTCATAATCTACCACAGGGATGAGGTGCCCTTTATTTTTTTAACTTTTTATTTTTAGCCATTTCTTTCAATTGCCAAGAATCTCTTAGTATATAAGAAAGATGCTGTGATATCACCAGTGGGAGGTAGAGAGAAATTGTGGTGCTTTTTTGCTATTAACTGTGAAGAAAGTTAATTAAAACTCTTAAGACTGTTGTACATCGATTATAACTCTCTTTTTTTGGGGAAGAAAAAACCCCCTCACACTTCCATAATTCAGGGGTTTGCTACTCAAATCCAAAGCATAATCTTTAGCAAGAAAAGGTGTTGGGACATGTTCATCCTAGATTCCCATTCCTGATCTTGCCTCTGTCACTTTCAACATAAAGCTTGTATGAATTTCCCACCCACTTCCCCAATTATTCCTACCTACGAACCCTCACCCTAATAGTAATAGCACCTAGACTTATATACCACTTCACAGTGCTTTACAGCCTTAAGTGATTTACAGAATCAGCCTATTGCCCCCAACAATCTGGGTCCTCATTTTTCCAACCTCGGAAAGGTGGAAGGCTGAGTCAACTTTGAGCCAGTGAGAATCGAACTGCCAAACTGCAGTCAGCCAGCAGTCAGCAGAAATAGCCTGCAGTACTGCATTCTAACCACTGCGCCACCATGGCTAATACACCCGACTTGATACAAGGAAGCCATCAACATTTCCTAACAGGACATCCCTCACTATTCTAGCAGGATAGTAGATGTATTCCACAGGAGGGTCTAGGACAACTCACCACAGCCAACTCATTGATGCCATCTTGTCACAGCCAACTCACCATGACCAACTCACCCTGGCCATCTTGTTGCGGCCAACCCAGCATGGCTATGTTGCCATGGCCATCTCACGGTGGGACAACTCATCATGAGACAATCCATGTGGGACAACTCAACACGATGTTATCTGCCACTGTTTCTTCTACATTGTTTCCATTTTTGTCAATGGAAATAATGTAGAAGAAACAATGGCGGATAACATTTATCACGTTGTTATCCCATGTGGAATCATCTCATGGCGAGTTGTCCTACAGCAAGTTGGCTGCAGCAAGTTGTCCATGGCAAGTTGGCTGCAGGAAGATGGCTGCGGTGAGTTGGCTATGGCAAGAAGGCCATGGCGACTTGGCCGTGACAAGTTGTCCCATTCCGCCGACAGCAAGCCTTAAGCCTATGTTACTGGTTCCCCATGGAAAAGCAGCTAAGGAGGGACTTAGAGGAATAAGAAACAGCAGACAAACTGACAAAGCATTTGCTACCCAAAGCAAACCAGGTGGACAGTCTCCTTGCATTAAATAAAAATGTACCCACATTAACAACTGAATTGTGTTTCAACTCAAGAAGCAGGACAGCTTTCTACAATGCAGCTAAGTGGAGCTAACTAGTTTAGGAGGGCATGCAGCAAGTGACTAAGGACACAGAGCTGTACCTTTTAGTGTTTTGCTGCTGCTGCCATTCACCGCCCAGTATTCTTCATCTTAAGCAGATGTCTTATCACACAATTAACACTGAGAGAACAGGGGGAAGGAGAGCAGCTCACCTCTGCAAATCTGGCTGGGACAGGATGGCAGACCAAGGTGGCGCTGGAAACGGAGATAGGAGGGGGGGGGGGAAAGAAACAATCTCAGGTAGGGCAGAACCCAGCTTCCTCTTTTACTTTCTGTGGCTCAAAGCAACAACAGCATGAGGGAACAGCTGACTAGCCAAGTTTAAACCATATTTTTAAAAGCCACAGATCAAAAGGAGAGAGTGTTGTTGTGTGTCACCATTCATTCAAATTTCCTGTATCTCCCTAATTGTTTTCTTCCAGGGAAAAGTAAGAGTTAAACTGAAACAAGGGTGCTTCCAAATTTTAAAAATATGGGCTTATTTAGAAAACTCAGCAATTTCTTCAACATATCAACGCACACTATTTCTTTCATCTTTCTGTCCTTAATAGATATTTTTCTAATGAGAGAGAGAAAAAAGACTTAATATTTAACTGCATGCACTGATAGAGAGCAATAGAAATGTTTTTCTCTGACCATTCATGGTTTAGGGCTGGGAGATATAATCTCAGGCCATTCCCCCAATGAGCCAGGAGCATTAATGGTAAACTAACATAGTAGTTTAACCATTTGCTGCCTTCTCTCCAAGCTGAAAATCTGCTGCCTCAGGTAGCCATCTCATTCTGCCTGCCACAATTCACCCAACGGTAGGGCCGGCTGCAAGATCCAAACTTAAAGCTACACCTGGAATCCACCAAATATTGATTCTGTTCACTGACATTACAAATCTTAGTTCATCTAAGATCTACAGTAAGCCAGTATTTTTTTTAAGAAAAACATTTCCTGCGATAAGCGCAAACAGGGGTGTGTATACATATACATACCCCCGCGTGCTAAAAGGAAACACAATGTAATAGTAAATGTTGGCTTGAGCTTCTTAGGAACAGATTATCCAAATTAAAACCAGGTTCAAACACCTTCAACACTCTCAAATGCTATACTATGTTATTAAGTTAGAGCCTTCAGCATAAAATGCCACTTTCATGACTTAGGTGGCATCTTACATTGAAGGGTACTAATGGAAGACAGCATGGCTTGAGAATGGTAAAGCTGAGAGTTCAAACTCTCAGAAGAATGGTAAAGCTGAGAGTTTAGTAGCAGGGCTACTGAATCCTGAGATGGAGGATCCACTTCCCCAAATTTTAAACCATAAGTTTTTTTTAAAACAACAACAAAGGCAACGAAAAAGTAATGTTGAAACCCTCTTAAACAGGTCAGTTTTGAAATATGGCAAAACCAAGGTCTACTTACAGGGAGGACGCCTCAACACTCTGAAAGTCTGGGAATGAATATTAGTGGAAGGCCTGTGAGAATAATAAACCATTCAGAGTCTATTTTCTGGAGGGTAGAGAACATAAATCTGAAAGATGCAGTTATCATTTTTCAAGTATCTTACTCAGCAGTCATCATCAGAATCTTTTTCCAGCTGTTCTAGACTGTGTTGAATGATTTGCTCATCACTCCATATCGTCTACACAAACCTTTGCAAACCTGACACCCTTTGGTTGAGTTGGCAATGCTGCCGCTTCTACTTGCAAAAGTTTTATAATAGAAGTGCTTACCACAAACATCCAGAGGAGCCAAGGAATAAATCTGGCTTCTTCTACATGCAGAGCACCCAGACTATTCCACTGAGCTACAGTTGTTCTAATTCGGTACCACTCTTAATCTGTATATCATGCTAAGCCAAATATGGTCTGTTTGATTTTCTTTAACAAGAAAATCCTTTCCTTTTGCTTCATCCATTTCTCAATTTATATGGCTGCTGCTTCCCAGAATAACTGAATAGTTAACATAAAAAAATAATGGGCAGGAATAAAAACAGATATCCAATCCCAACCAGCAAACCACATCAGACATTTTGTGAATCCAACCACTTCAACTTATAAACCTTGATTAATAGATGGGTGTTGTGTGAAGCCAGCCAATGTGAGATGTAGTCATGTCATGCTTCAGTGTGATATGGGAATCCAGCCTCTCTCTGCCTAAGCCAGAGAGATATTTCCAAAGGTAATCTTATGCTGCTAAACTAAGCAAGTCGGAAATGTAAATTGCTATCAATTTTTCTCTGTGACTATCAAAAACTCTTCTTCGTGTGCACTGAGGTCTTGCAAATTCTGTTACAAGTTATAACAGAAAATCTGCGCTGAATGTCCTTGAAAGAATGTTAAATTAAAACGGCCTTGTTCTTTTCTTATCAGGGCAAAGCAACTCAAATCAGTCCTGGTTCCCTGAACAAAAAGTCATTGCTGAAAGGAATATCGTCAGAATATCAGTGCTTTGGTTTGAAACAGGAATTAGAGCCATACCTTGCAGCTGCCAGTGATAAAAATTACAGGAGGCCCGTTGTAGGCCAAAATATTGCCACAAGGTATCCCACATAATTATGTATTCATTCCAAGTACTGTGCAACCAGGAAAAAAAACAGAGCAAATTTATTGGTATTGCAATACACTTAAATGAGTCAAGTTATACATTCACAGCAGCAGCTCATCCAACAGAATAGGTTCAAAGTCTATTCCAGGCTGCTGTACCACTTTAAAGTATAAAAGAAATTATATTACAAAATGCTGCTAATTTTTGTTAAAAAATAATAAAAACCAAGGGCAATGTACAGAGACAATATCTCCCCGAATGAGATATTTCTGTGTAATAAATATCTTTAACAAGTCATTTACCCACGCATCACCATAGAGATGATACCAAAAGGGACAGCCCAAACACTTTGTCATCTCATCTATTGTACTGTTGTGTGAATGTATCAAATTATGACAGGGTTCACTCACAATTAAGCCACATTTGCTTAATATGATTTCCTGAATAAGCATTGTGTGGGTTTGCACAACACACTAAACTATAAACCATGGATCACAATTATGACAGGGTCCACACAAGATGCTAAGTGAAACTAAACAAACCACAGTTTGGCTTTGCATGGTAGGTGAACCAATTCATAACAGTTAATGACCTTTTTTAAAAAAAGGCCTTAATACTCACTTCTCAGAACAGTCATAATAAAATACATTTCTAGAATCTTTCCCAACATAACTGCATTCGACTTTGACAAAGGTTTTCTTCAATGCTGCTGTTTTCTCTTACAGTATTACTGAAATACTTTAAATGTTGGGTGTTTGATAATGCATTTTGCTTTTGTCACTAACTGACAAAAGGATTTGCATGGATTTTAAAATCTTTATAATCTTACCTCTCCGAGGGAAGACTGTCAATATTCCAGCTTGGTAAAATGGCTGACAGAATAAGTTTTGGCCAAGTATTGGCCAAGCCTATGTCTGTAAGCTATTTCAAGATAAGAATTAAAACAGGCTCAACCAAGCTGTAAGCTCTTAAAAATTGGAACGCTCACAAGGGCATCTCAATGTACCTTCAAACCCATTTAACTGTGGCAATGCTGAAGTAAAAATGGAAGACACGCTAGTGGTTCATATGGCACCACTTTTTCAGGCTGACAGGCAGTTTTCTTCTCTTATTGCCTGCTACCTCACCTCTATTTTAAATTGGGAGATGCCAAGGATTGAATGGAATGTTCAAAGAATGTGTTGCACTAGACAGCTATGGCCTCTCTTTCGATTCTTTGATTGCTACCTTGTCCAAGGTAGCCACATAACATTTGGAGTGTGTATTTGATTGTGGGGAGCAGATACAAAAGTAGGATAATTCCTGGTTGCATAGAAGAGAATATTTTGCAAACTAAGCCCTCTTTTTTTCCCCAGGGACGAAAGTTCTTTCCAAGACCACATTTTACTTCTGCTTTCTAAACCTGCCTGAATTCTGGTTTCCCATTCTTTATTTTGCCCCAAGATAAGATAGTCATGGACTCACTTGTATTGGTAGTCATCGATAGCAGGTGCTGTTCAGAAAAAGAAACAGATATACAAATGAAATTAGGAGAGCCCTACAATTTGCCTTGAGATGAGAGTCGTTATTGAGTATTTAAGAACTGGAGGCTATTCCCCAAAATAAACATTTAGGAAGAGGGAGGGCAAGACTTAACTGTCTAAATCAGGGTCACGGCAATCAGTGCACAGTACCAATAGAACCACCAGGATTGGGATTGCAAGTGCCAACATCCAGAAGAAATCACCCGTGTTGAAAATATCCATGCCACCTGCAAACTGACAGTAGAGGTTGTAGACTTGGGATGGCAGCAGAATCCAGAGTGAAATATAGCATTGAGCAGGCTAGTGGAACATATCGACAGCCCTGTGAAAAATAACCAAATTAGGGTTAAGATGATAAAGCAAATAAAAACATTTCTCTCTCCTATACAATATTCTTTGGCATTCAGTCTATGTAATAATTCCTTATTCTGAATTTTAGTTTGGACAGCATTTGGGATTTTTAACACTAAGTAGAAACAAAAAACAAAAAAGGAGTTAAAAAAAGGAAGGGTGCTGTGGGAAGTTAACCCAGAGAAGGAAATATTAAAAAGGCAGGAAAAAATATTGTTCACCAAAAGTATTTTTAAAAGCATTTTTTGAAAAGCAGAAACCAAACCTGGCCTCATCTCTTTGCCCAGGGCAGTAGTTAGTCTTATACATATGCAGATGTGGAACCATCAGGAAGTTTGGAGCCAGGGATCTCAAGACAAAAG
>NW_015387443.1:108338-118169 GCF_001527695.2 Protobothrops mucrosquamatus | reverse complement strand
AGGAACAGGAAACTTCCAAGCAGGGCTGGGAGGGGGTATAAAAAGGCCTTCTACCCATGTGCTCTCTCTCTTTTTCTTCTCCTCTGCTGCTTATCTGTCTTCTGCAATAAACTGTAACCTTCTTCCCAAAGCAGTTGCCATGTTTGCTTATTTATTCCCGGCTTGGATGAACCAGGATGAAGACTTACTTCTAACAGTGCTTAAGGATAAAAGATACAGCATAGGCTTTTTGAGGGAAGCTGATAATCCTTCCTTCCTTCCTTCCTTCCTTCCTTCCTTCCTTCCTTCCTTCCTCCTTCCCTTTATTGTTTTAATAAACAACTCAAGGTGGTAAACACACATAATACTACTACTCCTATTTTCCCCAACAACCTTGTTGGGTGGAGAGAGGGACTAGCCAAAAGTCACCCAATCAGCTTTCATGCCTAAGACTGGAACTCACACTCTTCTGGTTTCTAACCTGCTGCCCTAACCACTAGACAAAACTGGCCTGGCCAGTACAGAAGGGCAGCCTTTCATACTCTTGCTTTATGCTTGTTGGAGAAATAAAAAAGAGGAAGGTGGTAGGACAAAGCTGAAGACTGAATTCACATGATGTAATCAGATCAGAGAAACTCCAAGTAATAGTATTTGTACAATACGGAATTTTGGTTAGTTTCAGTTGGAGAGAGGGGCTTAGCATGTGGGCTAAACTTGGCTTGTTTTGTTAGTTTACGATTCAACGTATTGTTGTAATGCAGAAACTGTTAATTCATTAAATCCAGTGCAAATAAATTGCAAGATGGGCAAATATGTTCTTAACATATTTGGGAACATGCAGGCTTCAGAGGATGAGATACTGATGCAAAATTAGTGGACCATATGCATGTTGAGGGAAGAGAAAGGAAGAAGGACAATGCTTCTTTGAGGAATTCTTTTTCAAAAGATATGTTACAAACTTTAGGACATTCTATTGTTTTGATATTTCTTCTCTCAAAACGTGGAAAATCTCTGGCCAATTTTCAACAGAAGGTAAACTGGAATTTTTACACAGATAATGTTAGAATAAATCAAGTCTTCACATTTTAAGTTAAAATCCCATAATTCTGTAATAATTAAGGCACTGAGTTGCAGATGAGTAAGAAGCACGCAAGCTGGATGTGGTGTTCTATATTCAAAGACAAAAAGAGGCTTCAGACAGAGCATCACACAGCATCCACATAACATCTGTCTGCCACTTCTTAAACCAAATGTATGTTTTCCCAAGACTGAGTTGCAGTTACGGTGGAAAATCACACAATCTCAGGAGAAGATGCAGCTGATTTGAGGAGATTTAGACTAGTGCTACATGAGCAGCCTATGCATTTCAAAGCTTTTTTTTTTGTTTTTTTGTTTCTGAATCTGAAGCACTGCATTACCCTATTAAGTATCAGTCCCAGACTCATGGGTGTTTATAAGCAAATGCCAGTAGAAGTATCAATTGAGCAGAGAAAGGTATAATTTTCAAAGTGCTGGCATAAAATATCCCCCCCCCCCCTGGTTCTTAGGCAAATGGTGCAGATACTTCCTTAATTTCCTTCAAAGGGCTAGTGTTAGGAAAGTATTTCTAAGCACATGATCATCTTCAGAGCGGTGCTAAAATCTAAAAGCACGCAATGTTTGGGCCCGACCATGACTTCTGTGGGCATGCTAGAGAAATGCACTCTATAATAATCAATCAAAGCAACATTGCAATATGACTACAAATAAGGGAAATTTAAAGCAGCAAGTCTACTCCATTCCTGTATGCAGTATTTAGTATGGGTTATCTTCGAATTTAAACCAGTCACTTAGCAACCATTCAGAGTTATGACGGACCCCCCCAAAAGGGACTTCTGACCCGTTTTCAAAGTTTTGACATCAACCCCCCCATGGTCATGTGACTGCATTTTTTGCGCTCAACAAGCAGCCCCCATTTATGGCTTTTTGCAGTGCCCTGTAGTCACATGACTGCAATTTATAACATTTTTGCCAGAAACCAGCATTTACTTCTGGTTTCCGGCAAAAATTGTCCCACAGCAAACAATGAGTTTACTTAACAACCATGGTGTTTGCTTAACGATTGCCGCAAGAAATGTAGTAAAAATGGGCCCAGTCGTGTAACCAATTTTACAACCATCACAAATTATAACCATAATTGCCAGGCTCAATTACGGTCATAAGTAATTAATTTTTCCCATTTGCATATTTGACTAACAAGACTTGGAGAGGCTCCAGGAGCTGAGTCCCAAAGACTCTGAAGGCTATGTGAAGTTGTGAAGGGTCAGGCTGCACCAATCTGTAATAGGCCTCACCATAGCGGGAACTGCAAATGGGTCTTTGAGCGCATGCAACATTGCTTTGCAGCGATTCATCTTCGCAGGAGGAAATCAACATTGGGAAGGAGGGGGGCGCGGCTGTCTTTAAAAGATAATACTTCACCATCACTGAAAGATCATAGAGCTCCCCACAACATCTACAGCAGGTAGGGAGACCACATAACCAGGTGCAATGAAAGGGGAGAATGAGTGAGGCAGTGGTTTTCCAACTGAAACAGTCTAATATAGCCAACCGCACAATACTGTAAAGAGCAAAGAGCTATTTTTCTGCAGCAGAATGTGTCTCTAAAGGAATAATTTTGAAAAAGAGTATGTTTAAAATGGAGGAGAGCCCTATGATGGAGTGATCACAAAAACAAATGTTGAATGCGGTTTTCAGTAAGAAATGACCGGTATTCAGGTCATTGTAGCTAATAAGCACAATTACCAGTAGGAAGCGTTGCCACATTAAGGAATTCTCCTCCAGGAAAATTTGCTGAGAAATAATTATTCTCACGTCCAGATACACACGTATGCAGATCCAGTTCTCCTTCTAGGCCATTAGACATAGTCATTTTTGGAGTAGCTAAGTAAATCTGAGTTTCCAATACACCAAAGTGGGAAGCTACTTCATGTATTCCACTGACATTTCATGGAAGGAAGCAAAGCATACAATAATCACTAAAAAAGCAAACATCCTCAAAATATATCTTTGTGGATGGGCTAATACAACTTTGTCAAGGACAAGGGATTTTCATGGAGTTGTTTGCCAGACAAGAAGTTTTCTCCATTCTTTCTTAAGAACTTTACAGTTAGACTTGAATTCTATCATTTACCCAGGAATTGAAAGTGTGAGTGCCCGTGTGTGTGCATTCTCCCCTCCATTTTCTTTTGCAACCATCTCCCAGTAGAAAAGCATTGCCTTGAAAAATGGTGACTGTTCTTTTATATTAAGCAGTTTTAAAAATTTGGAAAAGAATGCATCGCTTGGCAGGGAACAGCGTAGTTTATCTGATAAATCAAACCAGTCTGTTCTTTTTTTTTTTTTTTGATAGAATGACCAGTGTAATTGAACACAAGAATGTTGTGGATGTAGCAAACCTTGGCTTCAGCAAAGCATCTGACAACAAACTTTGATGAGCTTCTAGTAGAGAAAATGACAAAATGTGATTGCATTATGCTAATGTTAAATGGAAACAGAGCTGGGTGAACAAATGTGTCAAACAACTATATATCAATAGCTCTGTATGGAATCTAAGGGAAGCATTCAGTGGCTTACAGCAGGCCTCTGTCCTAGGTCTCTGCTCTTCAATGTTATTTATAAATGTCTTGGAAGAGGAGTTAGTATGAAATTGCAAATGACACAGACAGCAGGGATAGCAAAACAACTAGATGAATTTCAAGGCAAATGTAAAGTTTTACATCTGGGTAGGAAAGAAAGGACTTCTGGGGAAGAAATGACGGACTGAAGACGGCTCTATGGAAAGCAGAGCCAATAACTGCAGGGGAATGAAAAGTTCGTGAATACCCTTTGAAACCTCTCCAAAGAAGGAGAGGACTTGAAATCATCTTACAAAGACCATAAGGCAGCAGTCTCCAGTAGGTTTGAGCTCCGGGAGACGAAGGAGTCGCCATCTTGCTCAATGTGCAATCGGCAACTTTGAAAGGACACTGAGTTTGGATAGAAAAGGATATTTCCTTTTCTAATCACTTTCGGAAATTGCTTGACATATACATGTACAATATACCTCAGTACATATCATTAATTGATTCTGGGAGGTGCGATGAGTACCAAACAAATTTTTCCCATAAGGAATAATGTAGTGAGTCACAAGACAGCTGACAGCTACAAGTTCTACAGTAGCTTGTGTGTTGAGTACCAAACAAACAATGAGTATCGGGACAAAATTTTTCTGTCAGATTGCGTTGAGTACCAAATTCAATGAGTTTCAATGCAGTTGAGTACCAAGGTACCACGGTATATAAATCAAAGCTTTAATCACACACACACAAACATATAAAAGTGATTAAAATTTGATTTTAGAAAGTCACAAATACGTAAGGGTTTGGTTGCTTTTGTTTTGAATCCTCAAAAAAAAAGATAAGACTTAAAATTGGACATTAGAGGAAACTAGAAGGAACTAAAGATTACAATTTACCACCACCAAAACCTGACTTACAAATACGGAATGAAACAAAATATTCTAACATATTTGTGAAGAATGGCTCCAGAAGTTAATTTTAAGAATCTCTGTCTCTATAGATGGACTGTGTTTAAAAGATGTTATAGAAAATGACTGAAAATGACTGAAAATGATTTGATCGTGAATTTAAAAATGACAGGCTCTGAGAATGACATGGAAAAAGATGTTATACTGGACATACAAAAGAAATTGGCTTATATCTTAATAATTAAAATAGGTATACAAATAAGGAAAAAGAGAGTCACCTGGATAATTTTCCTACACTGGATTTACAAAAAAGGCTTGTTAAAGCTTTGAAGGATTTTGTGAGAAGGGACAAAGAATTTTTTTTAAAGAAATCAAGTTTTAAGACCTTTTTTTTGAAGGGACTGAAGATCAGAATTCTTAGAAGTAAAAGAAAGTTAGTTTTTTTTAATAGGTTTCATGGCTTAAAAAATCGAAAACCCCTTGACTAGATGATGTCTATGGTATTTCCTTTCATTACATTCTATGACTGGCCCATGGAATTTTTAGGGTGAAAAGGAACTAGAAGAGAGGTTCATGTTTAATAGCTTAATCCAATGTGGCTGGCTAGGGAATTCTGGGAATTGAAGTCCAAACATTTTAAAGTTGTCAACATTGAAAAACACTGCCTTAACCACTAATGCCACTGGCTCTCTCCTTCTGGCTAGGCTGGTTCAGAGTTCTGGGAACTGGATGCCTAATACCTTTAGGGAACACGTGGGGGTGGGAAGGCTGATTTAGTGGCCGCAACGCATTATGATGGGAAAAGCACACAATCAATAGGGCAGACATTCCAAGGTGAGTTCACACAACTTACTAAACCAAAACATACATTAAAATTACACTTAACCATGCTTTTAACTATGTTCAGAAAAAGGCAATTGCTAGGTTTTTAACTTACACTGTATGAACTCATGCTAAAGGTCAGATCCTGGTATGGATGGTCAAAATTGCTTATATTTGATTAGGCCTAACCAGAATTTAGAAACAAGCTCCTAAACACTTGGTTCCTCCATTTGATTGCTCTTATTTTCTAGAATTTTTGGCATCATCAAGCGTCAAATATTTTCTACTGGATAAACTAAGGATGGACTCTAAAATCTTTTGTGGGCTCTGCTATTGAATTAGTACTCCCTGTAACAATGAACTGATGCAATATTTGGGGTCAAAATAAAAAGCTCGAAAGGTAGAAGCTCCTGAACAAAATCCCAGATAATTTTTAGCTTTCTAAAATCTGACATCCTCTAAATTAACCCCGGCTGGTAGGAACAGCAATTCAGGTAGTCCTCGACTTAGAACAGTTTGTGTAGTAACTGTTCAAAGTTACAACAGCACCGGAAAAAGTGACTTATGACTGTTTTTCACATTTATGACCACTGCAGCATCTCCATGATCACATTATCAAAATTCAGGACTTGGCAATTGATTCATATTTATGACGGTTGCAGTGTCTCGGTATCATGTGATCCCCTTTTGTGACTTTCTGACAAGCAAAGTCAATGGGGAAGCCAGATTCACTTAACAACCGTGTTACTAAGTTAACAACTGCAGTGATTCACTTAACAAATGGGGCAAAACTCACTTAACAAATGTTTCACTTGGCAACAGAAATTTTGAGCTCAATTGTGGTTATAAGTCAAGGACTACATGTAGCTACATGTCAATACAACTGGAAGACAACAGGATGCAGAAGATGTAGGGAATCAGGAATATGACCTTGAGGGAAACAGACAAGAGCAAGCAAAGAGGGAAGGGAGATAAAGTACCTTGAGGTTTGCAAGATGCATGTCAGCCAGATACAGGCAAAGAAACAGCCTCCAGGGGAAGACTAGAACTTATTATTGAGTTATGCTAAAATAACTGTGCCTTGCAAATATTCTGACCTATCTCACATAGATTTTTTTTTTAAAAAAGGGAAGAAGCCAGAGCTTCTTATTTGTTTAGAAGGGATCTCTATCCTCCCTATTCATTTCAACATTAAAAAAGTATGGGAACAGCAGAGGGCACAGAGATGAGTCACATCAGTAACATTGAACCAACACCGGATCTGGGTGCCTGCAAAATCAGCCTTGCAGAGTTCTGTGGCTGTCGTGGGAGAGATTGCTGTTACAGCCTTGCAGCTGCAAGATCAGATAGCCTTACTTGGGAGAAAATTTTAAAAGCAGCACAGGCAATCTAATCAAAAGGGAGAGCTCAGTATTTGGAATTGAGAAAAGGGAGGGGGGAGGGGGGACAGAAGACATCCGAAGTAGAGAGCACTGTTACTCCACACAGTGCTGTACTTTAAAACACCTGTTCAATCCTCAGGCTTTTAATGCACTTGGCTGGAGCTCTGGCATCAGATAAAGACAGCTATAATCTTAGGGGTCCATTCTGAGACCATCATCGGCATTGCAAAGAGGGCTTATTAGTGGGAACTAGGAAGAATCATAATATAGGAAAGGTAACATGGAAAACCTACCCCCTTTCATTTATTTCAAACTCTCCTTTAACTAAAACAGCCTGTCATATCCCAACTTTCGAACTCTGACCAGATTAAGAGAATTAAGGAAGCATATGAGATCAAGGTAGGAAAAAAAGACAGTATCAAAAGAGAAAGTAGTAGGGAAACACACAGGGAAAAAACACAACCCCTTACCCCATTCTGTCCTATAGTATGTTGCTTTATAATTTCCTCTGCTGTTTCTACTTTCTTACATCACAGCCCTAGTTTACTTTGTAAGCTTCAATTTGTGAGATTCTACTGCTTTCTCAAGAACAATCCAAGAAATTACAGTTTGGTATCATAGAAAATGTAATGGACACAACTGTGGCAGCAGCTGTTCCGCCCCACTCCAACCCTTTCTCAATTCCCCCTTGTGCAAACTCACATCTAGGGTCTCTATTTCCACATCTGGATGAAGGCTTGTCTGCTGAAGCAGAGATGATGTGCTGTTTGATCGTTCCGGCAGGAAGGAAGTACTACAGCCACCAGCAGGAAGTCAAAGGCAGAGGCACTAAAGCACGACGCGGGGGGGGGGGGGGGGAGGCAACAGGAATCACAAATACCATATTCAGAAGTTTTAGGAATATACACAGCATGAAGGGGTGATTTCTAGACTTATTTCATCCCAGTCACCAATTTCCTAGGAAGTCCTAAATTGCTCACTTGATCATAATTCAGATGGCAGATACTTATCAGGGGTGGGGAAGTTTTACTGTACTTTCCAAAAAGCCCCACTTGTAAGCTTAGATAACAATTTATATGTGATAAATTTGAAATGCACCCTCCTACTCTTTTTCTTTCTCAGGAGTTTTGTTTTTCCACAGGTAAGTATATTTTGGATATAAAGATATTTTTATAGAAGTAAATCTCTATGCCAGACCCCTGCCCAATATAAACATTTATTTAAAAGACAAAATAAAAAAAAATATTTAAAGAAGGGTATTCTTTTTGTGAATTAACAAATGTTGTGGACTTAAAACGTCAAAAAGAGATAAACCTTTCATTTTCAAAAAACGATGAAAATAAGGGAAAATTTTTCAACAGAAACCTGAAATGCGTTCTTTGAACTCTTGCTTTTCTTCCTGCTTCAATAACATTTTAAACTGGATGTACAAAATAAGCAGGTTTTCAAACAAGATTCTGGACCTCCCTGTATAGGATAGCAATGATAAAAGCAGCAGTGGACACAAAGTTATTTGAAAAATATTCAGATAGGAGCCTATCCCATAAAGAATATACAGGCAAAATACATTAGAGACAGATTATACATGAATACAAAAACCGTTTTATCAAGGTATAATTGTAAGAACAAAGGCCAAGTTTATATGATCAGTATAATTAAATTCTAAGTAGGTTTCCTGGAATGTATCATTTTGGACAGTGGAAGAGGAGAAAATATTACATATTTCCCCCCAAAAAATATCTTCTGATACACAGTAAAATCAAGACAACACACAACAGTCAAAGTAAATGTGATATAAAGCAGCTTCATATGTTCTATTAATACATATATCTTACTTATGTATATAAAGTAGTCATAGTAAGTCTGTTCTTTGCATGAAAAACCCCCAATGCAGAGGAAGAAAATTATATTCTCTCTTATCATTGCTTATTTTTGAATTATAAAAGACTTTCTCCACAGTATCCATCTTTTTTTTAAAGAGTGTCATTCATTTCTTATGAAGATGGAATAGACCCAAGAATTTTCTATCACATCTTTTTAAATTCTTAGAAAGGTTGTCTTTGTCTTATTTTAATCTGGTATTATGCTACATATATAATAACTTTTCAGCATGCACCTCCTCCCCAAATATCCAAAAATGGTTCAGTCCAGGAAAAGTGCTAAGCAGTTCTGATTACTGTATGTAAAGTCTGCAAACAGCAGAGTCTGTTTCATAAGACTTTACGTATTAGTGAGCTCAGTGAAAAATGTTGTACTTACCAGGAGTGAAACACTATGCTGTTTCTTACTTGTACCACACAACACCATACTGCAAATCCAGAAACATTCTTACTAATCGTATCCTCCTATTTCTGCACCAATCTTGGAGGAGCTATCTAGTGGTCATTCTGTGCTTTTCCCTTTCCTCCCACCCCACCTGAAATTCAAAACAGCAAGCCATGATGATCATGGTTCAGGAAAAAGATTCACCAAGCATCCACAACTACTAATCTCTAAAACCAACATTGACTTTTAAACTCAAGAAGACATCAAAGGAAGGTCAAGACAGCATCCAAACTGAAAAAAGTTCAAAAGTGATAAATGATTAACAGGTCAAACATTATACCAAAATCTGCATTAAGGAAGATAACGATTTTGGACCTGAGCCCTGATAGCACAATGGTTAAAATGCAGTTCAATCTTGACCCGCTCAAGGTTGACTCAGCCTTCCATTCTTCCAAGGTTGGTAAAATGAGGACTCAGATTGTTGGGGAAAATATGCTGACTCTGTAAACCACTTAGAGAGGGCTGTAAAGCACTGTGAAGCGGTATATAAGTCTAACTGCTATTTCTATTGCTACTGAATGCTTAATCTCCAGTCAAGCATGCCCGAAAGATGGCGGATGCTGTCCCGTAGCTCCGCTGTAGTGGAGCTGAAGATGGGTAGAGGGGGGGCCTTGGAGACCCCCGAAGAGACCCCCTGGTGAGTTTCCCGGGAGTGGGAGGAATCAGCCGTTTGCCGTTCGCCGTTTTCATCTTCGGCGGCCTCGGCGGCCGCGGCGGCAACCTCGGCGGCTTTGGCGGCGAGGCCCTTCCATCTTTGGCGGCCTCGGCCTGTCCGCCTTCGGCAGCCTCGGTGGCCTCGGCCTCGGCGGCCTCGGC
>NW_015387443.1:79725-105163 GCF_001527695.2 Protobothrops mucrosquamatus | reverse complement strand
GGAGGGCCTTCTCTGTGGGTGCCCCCACCCTCTGGAACGAGCTACCCCCCGAGATCCGGACAATTCCGGATCTCCTAACCTTCCGCCGCGCCCTCAAGACATGGCTTTTTCAGCAAGCGGGACTGACCTAGGGTGAATTTTAAATAGGGATAATTTTTAATGATTTTAATAATGTCACAGACTATAAATATTTGGTTTTTAATTGGCTTTTATAGGGGAAATGTTGTGTTGTGTTGTTTGTGTGGTGTTATTTTAATATGCTGTGAGCCGCCCTGAGTCCCGTGGGGAGAAGGGCGGCATATAAATTATGAAAAAAAATAAAAAATAAAAAAAAATAAATAAACTATGTTGCTAATCTCTCTTGGTTTTCTATTTGGGTTGCCTAAGGGAGGGACAACATCCTGCTATAGTTTCAGCAGATATTGCCTCCACATAGTGTATTCCAATCATGCTTTTCTACTCCAAAGATCTGCTTTACAAACTAAACCAGTGAAAGCACATAATCATATAATTTTTAGATTTGGTATCAGATAATGAAATTCTATACGGTTTTGTCTTGAAGAATTTGCAGATCCCGTGTTGTTAAAAAAGTTGCCTCATCTAATCTGATAACAAGATGTTTCCACCTCTGATATCTGAGAAAAAGAAACCTCTAATGTAAATTAATAACAGCTCCTCAAAAGATTTCAAAATCGAATTAATTTATTGTGGCACAAGCCAAAGCCCACTTTTTTCAGATGAATGAAGAAATACAGGCAGAAGAACTAAAAAGGAATGAAATCTGTAGGCCAAAATACACAAGCTTCAGACTGTAACATTTCCCCATCAGCTTAAGAGAGACTTGCCGCATTAGTGATCTTAATGTTATTGCTCTACCATAATAACCAGTCAGTACGGCTGGGGGTTGAGCTTAATTCAAAATATTTGTAAGACATCAGGCCAGGAAAAATTAGTTTCAATTACAACTCATTTTTCTACATTTGATTTTACATTGAAGCATACTGAAATGAACCCATAATTGACTGTAATGGTTCTAATCCATTTAAATTACAAATTAATAAAAACCCATTTATAGCTAAAGTGCAACCACTGTCTTTCACAGATGTCTCTGCAGGAAGCCTGTTAAGCTTCTTCTCCTCAAGGTAAAGACAAAATACAGCTAGCGATGTTACAAGCACTTCAAATGAAACAAACAAACGGGGCGTTGTCTTACTTGAACGCCTTTTCTCAGCATGAAGAATGGAGAATCCACGAATGGGTTAAGTGTGTCCTCCAGCCCTAATTAGACCAAATCAGTCAAGTTGCCACGCCCCCGCTGGGCTGGGTCCTGCCCCAGTTTCGAATAGGGCGAAGCTAATGACTGTATGACGTGTTGGCTCCCAGATCCCTGACATTGGACCTGACTGCATATTTAAGGGATGGGGATGGATTCTCCATTCTTCATGCTGAGAAAAGGCGTTCAGGTAAGACAACGCCCCTTCTCCAGCATGTAAGAATGGAGAATCCACCAATGGGACTTACCAAAGCCCCCTAGTCCCTATGGGTGGGAAGCAGACTGCTCCTGTGTCGCCGTCGCAGGCACAACCTGCTGTAACACTCGGCGGCCAAAAGATGCCTCCGCAGAAGCTAACTTATCAAGCTAGTAATGCCGCACAAAAGGGGAAGGCAAGGACCACGTCGCCGCCCTGTTGTGGTTCCGTCCTGTGAGCCCATCTTATCGGAGGAAGAAGGCTCCGAACATGAAGGAGATGACCAGGCCTCTCTCTCCAGGACCCTCCTCTCTGGCAATGCCTCAGGTGTCTCCCGACGGAGAAGAGATTGGCCAGGAGCCAGGTGTTTCCGAGCCGTCGGATAGTGACGAAGATACGTTGTGGCTGGACCCACGCCAGCGTAGGCAAGACAAGCGTGCACAGCAGAAAAGGAGGCGTGCCAGAGATTAAGCTGAGTCACTGGACCCCACCCCACAGGCTATAAAAGAGAGTATGGTGGCCATTCGGACTCTGTGACGGACAAAGCTAAATCTCTGGCGAATCACTTTGCACCTTTGGACACAACGCCTATTTGCTGTGGATTTAATTACAAACTGGACTATTCAAACTGTATGTGTTTTTTGTCTGTGTTATCGCAGTAAAAAGTTCTTGGCAGGCAGCTATGGAGTTGCTGCCAAGTTCCTTATCAGTAGCGTGGAGTGTCTGAGAAGGTTATTTAACCCTCGGCTGGCTGTTTGGGTGTGTGTGAGACGGGGACAGAACATCTTGTCCATCACCCGAACATAAACCATCATTAACCCATGATGGACCAACAGCTGCAGCAGCAGGTACAGCAGCTGAAAGATGCCAATCAGCTCCTGCAGCAGCAAGTGGCACACTTAACTGCTCAACTTGCTTTGGGAAATGCTCCTGCAGCTCCCCCTCCCCCGCCTCCTCCTCTCTGTTCGAGATGCCCAGTGAACGTGCCAGATAGGTTTTCTGGGCAGCCGGAGATGTTCCCGGCCTTCATGGGACAATGCCAACTCTTTATGGCGATGAGGCCGGAGGATTTTCCGGATGACAGGGCTCGGGTGGCATTCACGATTAGCTCCCTTTCTGGCTCTGCCGCCCGATGGGCCACGCCCCTGTTGCTGCAAAACAGCCCGTTACTATTGGACTATCAGGGTTTTTTGCAACACCTGCGCGTGATGTATGAGGACCCCCTCCGCGTTCAGACGGCAGCGAGGCGCATCAAGGACCTCCGCCAAGGAAAACGCGTCCTGCAGGACTATATTGCTGAGTTCCGACTTCTAGGCCAGGACTCGGCTTGGAATGAGGCGGCACTGATGGATGCCTTTCAGGAGGGCCTCTCAGACGAGCTGCAGGACGAACTGGTTCGGATGGAGGTGCCTCTGACCCTCGACGCGCTGGTGACCAAGTGCCTGCGCATCGACGCCCACCTTCAACGGCGACGGCTTCGTCGGCCCCTTCCGGAACCATCGACAGCTTTGGCACCCCCGCGTTTCGCACCGACAGTGCCCCGGACCACCCCGCGCTTTGTGGCAACGGCTGAGGAGCCCATGGAGCTCAGAGCAGCCAGACCTCGACTGACGGCCCAGGAGCGGATGCGGAGACACCAAAGGGGATTGTGCCTTTATCGCGGCGAGGCTGGACATTTTGCCGCCTCGTGTCCCAGGAAAAGGAGTGGGGCGCTCAAGCCTGTTCCGGAATCTCGGCGTGATCAGCCGGGAAACGGGCCAGGCCTGGCCTAGGGGAAACTCTGGGCCAGGCACGTAGCCATGTCCCACCGGAGTCGGCGACTGTGGACTGTGAGCCCCCTCGGCACCTGATTCTGGACACCCGGGTGTTGTTGGCCAACCGGTCGGAGGGGCTTCAGGCACATGCGCTGGTGGACTCGGGGGCCACGACAAACTTCATGGACCAGGCCTTTGTGGGCCTTTTTTAGGTCCCCTTGGTTCCGGTGGACCCTCCGTTGAGGGTCGAGACTATCGATGGGCGGGAACTCGTGGCGGGGCCCATCAAATTCGCTACCCAGCCCTTGCGCCTCGCCATTGGGAACCACAAGGAGGCGATCCAGTTCTATGTGACAGCGGACCTTCATTTTCCATTGGTCCTGGGGATGGCCTGGCTTCGGGCCCACGGTCCTCAGGTGACATGGTCGAGAAACGCCATCTCGTTCCCGAGCCTGCAGTGTGTCGACCACCTCCGCCATATCTGTGCTGGCCAGGACATCGCCACCCCGGCCGCCTCCTTGCCTACTGAGCTGACGCCCTTCGCCGATGTGTTCAGCGAAAAAGAAGCGGACCGATTACCGCCGCACCGACCCTACGACTGCCCAGTGGACCTGCTGCCCAACGCGCCACTGCCCGCAGCCCGTCTGTATTCCATGTCGGACCCCGAATTGGCCACCCTACGGGACTTTCTGGACAAGAACCTGGCCCGTGGGTTCATCCGGCCTTCGTCCTCCCCGCTCTCGGCCCCGGTCCTCTTTGTGAAGAAGACGACGGGGGACTTACGCCTGTGCTGTGATTACCGGCGCTTGAATGCCATCACAGTGCGGAATCGCTACCCCCTGCCGCTCATCCCGGAGCTGATGGAGAGGTTGCGGGAGGCCTCGGTCTTCACCAAGCTCGATCTCCGAGGGGCCTACAATCTGGTGCACGTGAGAGAGGGGGACAAGTGGAAGACGGCGTTTGGCACCCGATACGGCCACTTCGAGTACACCGTCATGCCGTTCGGGTTGACCAATGCCCCCGCGGTCTTCCAGCACCTGATGAATGACGTGTTCCGGGACATGTTGGACCGGTTCGTGGTGGTCTACCTGGACGATATTTTGATCTATTCCCGAACCCAGGAGAGCCACCTCCAGCATGTCCGCCAGGTCCTGCAGCGCCTGCGGGAGAATCAACTGTATGCGAAGTTGGAGAAATGTTACTTCTTCCAGACTTCCATAGAGTTCCTCGGGCACATCATCACCCCCGAGGGAATTGCGATGGACCCGCGCAAGGTGGAGGCCTTGCGCAGTTGGGAACCCCCAAGTCGGGTGAAGGACGTCCAGCGTCTGCTGGGGTTCGCCAACTATTATCGGACCTTCATCCCGGGCTTCGCCACCCTGACCTTGCCACTGACCCAACTCCTTCGGAAGAAGGTCCCGTTCCAGTGGGGGCCCCCGCAGCAGCAGGCCTTCGAGGTCCTCAAGCGGGCCTTCGTCACGGAGCCGGTCCTGAGGCATCCCAATCCACACCGTCCGTTCGTGGTCAAGATGGATGCGTCCAACGTGGCGATTGGAGCAGTACTGCTACAGGCCCCGGTGGATGGTGGCATTTGTTTTCCCTGCGCTTATTACTCACGGAAACTCAATCCTTCCGAGCGCAATTACACCATCTGTGAAAAGGAGTTACTGGCTATTAAGGCCGCGTTTGAGGCTTGGCGGCACCTCGAGGGGGCCCGACACCAGGTGGAGGTGCGGACGGGCCATCGGAACCTAGAGCACCTCACCACGGCCAGGAAGTTGAACCAGCGGCAGATCCGGTGGTCGTTGTTTTTCGCCCGGTTCAACTTCCACGTCACGTATATTCCGAGCAGCCTCAACCAGAGGGCGGACGCGCTATCGCGCAAGCCGGAATACTTCTGCCCCAAGGACTCCCTTCCCCCACGGACGGTGCTGCCAGCAGAATCCTTGGCTGCGGTCCAGGAACCGGTGGACCTGCGGGCACAGGTGCTGGAAGCGCAGCGCCGGGATGACTGGTCGCAGCAACGGAAAACGGAAGTCGGCCCAGCGTCCCCATGGACCTTGGAGGAGGGCTTGCTGAAGCACCGGGGCCGGCTGTACGTGCCCATGAGTCCGCTCCGAGCCCTCGTCATGAACCAGTGCCATGACAACCCCGCGGCGGGGCACTTCGGCTTCTTTAAGACATTGAACCTGGTGACGCGGACTTTTTGGTGGCCTCGGGTACGGCATGACGTGCACGCATACGTGACGTCCTGTGTGACGTGCCGACAGGCCAAAACCGCGTCTGGCCCACCTCTTGGACTTCTCCAGCCGTTACCGACAGCGGAGAGACCGTGGGGTGCCATCTCCATGGACTTCCTGACGGATCTGCCACTGTCCGCCACGTTCACGACCGTCCTCGTGGTGGTGGACATGCTCACCAAGATGGCCCATTTCATCCCGTGCCGCGGACTGCCATCAGCCCGCACCACGGCCCGTCTGTTCCTGCAGCACATCTTCCGCCTCCGTGGCCTGCCGGACAGGGTGGTGTCGGACCGCGGGGCCCAGTTCACGGCCCGCTTCTGGAAGTCTGATGGCCGCGCTGGAGGTGCAGGTGTGCCTGTCGTCGTCGCACCATCCGGAGACTGACGGGGGCACGGAGAAGGTCATCGGCATCCTGGAGCAGTACCTCCACTGTTTCGTCAACCAGCAGCAGGACAACTGGGCCGAGTACCTTCCCCTGGCGGAGTTCGCCTTCAACAACTCCCAACACACCTCTACCCAGATGACTCCGTTCCATGCCAACGTCGGATACCATCCACGTTTTTTCCCGTTATTAATCTCGGATTCCCCTGTTCCCGAGACACAGGACTTCCTCTCGGAGCTGCAGACGGTGCAGCAACTGGTGCGGCGGCAGCTGATCAGGGCAAAGGAGGACTATAAACGGGTCGCCGACCGCTCCCGACGGGCAACGCCACCGCTGGAAGTCGGAGATCGGGTGTGGCTGTCCACGAAACACCTCCCCACGGACCCACCAGTAAAGAAACTGGACCACCGCTTTATCGGTCCCTTCCCCGTCGAGGCGGTCATCAGCCCAGTGGCCTACCGGTTGACTCTACCACGCTCCATGCAGATCCACCCCGTTTTCCATCGGTCCCTCCTGGTTCCTGAGGCCCCAGAGAGCCATCTCCGATGCCTGACGACGCCTGCCCCCCCAGCCGCAGCCGACGAGGACACCTCGACGTACGAGGTGGACAGCATCCGGGACTCCCGTTGGCTGAAGGGGCGCTTCCAATACCTCATCGCCTGGAAGGGGTACGGGCCCGAGGATTTTAGCTGGGTGGACGCTTCTTCCGTTCAGGCCCCTGATCTGGTACGGGCCTTTCACGACCAGTTCCCGTCCCGACCACATCCCGACCGTCAGACCCGGGGGAAGGGCCCTGCGGTGGGGGATAGTGCTGTGGTTCCGTCCTGTGAGCCCATCTTATCGGAGGAAGAAGGCTCCGAACATGAAGGAGAGGAGATGACCAGGCCTCTCTCTCTAGGACCCTCCTCTCTGGCAATGCCTCAGGTGTCTCCCGACGGAGAAGAGATTGGCCAGGAGCCAGGTGTTTCCGAGCCGTCGGATAGAGACGAAGATACGTTGTGGCTGGACCCACGCCAGTGTAGGCAAGACAAGCGTGCACAGCAGAAAAGGAGGTGTGCCAGAGATTAAGCTGAGTCACTGGACCCCACCCCACAGGCTATAAAAGAGAGTATGGTGGCCATTCGGACTCTGTGACGGACAAAGCTAAATCTCTGGCGAATCACTTTGCACCTTTGGACACAACGCCTATTTGCTGTGGATTTAATTACAAACTGGACTATTCAAACTGTGTTTTTTGTCTGTGTTATCGCAGTAAAAAGTACTTGGCAGGCAGCTATGGAGTTGCTGCCAAGTTCCTTATCAGTAGCGTGGAGTGTCTGAGAAGGTTATTTAACCCTCGGCTGGCTGTTTGGGTGTGTGTGAGACGGAGACAGAACACGCCCTGCAAATATCATCTATGGACGCTTGTGTAGCCCATGCGGCAGATGTAGCGGCACTGCGGGTAGAATGCGCTGTTAGGTGACTTGGAACCGGCAATGAGCGCATCTGATACGCCTCTGCGATACAGGCCTTGATCCACCTGCCAATGGTAGAAGAAGAGACCTTCTGACCCTGAAAGGTAGGTTGGAAAGAAACAAAAAGGGCTTCTGACCTGCGAAAGGCAGCTGTCCGTTTGATGTAATAACACAACGCCCTGCGGACGTCCAGAGTATGCCATTGCCGTTCCAAGTCATGAGATGGGTTAGGACAAAAGTCCGGTAACACGATTTCTTGTGCCCTGTGAAACATGGTGTTAATTTTGGGAATGAAAGAGGGGTCCAGGCGCAGGACCACTCTATCTCAGTGAAAGACGCATAAGTCCTCCCTGACAGAAAGAGCTGCCAGCTCTGAGATGCGTCTGACCGATGTAATTGCAACCAAAAAGGCCACCTTGAGAGACAAGGACCGTAGGTTGCAGGTTCTGATTGGTTCAAAGGGCGACCCGGTGATGGCCTGTAGGACCCATGTTAACTCCCAAATGGGATACCGATGAACCACAGGTGGTCTGCTGTTTGTGACCCCCTTGACAAAGGATTGGACCCTGGGGTGTTGGGCCAATGGGGCCGAATTGTCACAGGTGAATACCGTGGAGAGGGCCGCCACCTGCCTGCGGATAGTGTTGGGCGCTAAGCCCTTGTCCACGCCCTCCAACAAATAGTCCAAGAGGCGTGGAATTGTCACCTTTGAGAGGGCCAAGTGATTCCCTTCGCACCAGTGGCAAAAATGTTTCCACGTGGCGTCGTGAATAGGGTTTGTCGCCGGCCGCTGGGAGGCTTGAATCATTGAAATCACCCCTGATGAATAGGAACCCTGTGCTAAGAACCGGCATTCAGATGCCAGGCGGCTAACTGGAGCCACTGTGGATCTGGATGTCGTATGGCTCCCTGTAAGAGAATTATCCGACCTGGAGAAATCTTCCACGGAGGAACTACAGAGAGGCCCACGAGGTCCACAAACCACAGCCGCCTCGGCCAGTGTGGAGCAACAAATATCACCTCTGCCCGCTCCTGCAGAATTTTCCTGATGACTGCCGGAATCAGGGGGAGAGGGGGAAAGGCGTACAGCAGTCCCCCTGGCCATGGGCTGCGAAGAGCGTCCACTCCCTCCGTCCCAGGAGAGGGGAACCGAGAGAACCGTGGAAGCTGGGAGTTCGCCGGAGATGCAAACAGGTCCAGAGTAGATTGACCAAACCTCTGCGAGATCTCCCTGAAGAGATCTGGATGCAGACGCCATTCCGAATGGTCCACTGTCGAGCGGCTCAGGTAGTCCGCCTGTTGATCTCCCGAAATATGTTTGGCCTTCAGGGAGAGGAGATTCTGCTCTGCCCAGGATCCCAACTGAGCCTCGGTCATGAGAGACTGAGATCGGGTGCCGCCTTGTTGGTTTACGTGTGCTTTTGCCGCAACATTGTCCGTGAGGACCAAGACATGGTGTCCCGTCACCTTGTCGCAGAAGTGGCAGAGGGCCAGATGAATAGCTTTGAGCTCCAACCAGTTGATGTTGTGCTTCAGGTCCAGCCGGGACCACCAGCCCTGAGCTAACTGAGATTGGAGATGCGCTCCCCAGCCAAACAGACTGGCATCTGTGGTCAGAGTGAGATGGACAGGTTCCTTGAATAGAGACCCTTTGGCTAATGCTGGGGAGGTCCACCACTGAAGGGATCTGAGGATCTGGGATGGAACCCGTACCCTTTGGGTGGAAGAGCTGGTGCCCATCCTTTGAAATGGGAGCAAGAACCATTGAAGACCCCTGGCATGTAGTCTGGCCCAAGGAACTATAGCAATGCAAGATATCATCTTTCCCAATAATTGAGAGAGCAGAGCCAGAGACACTACTCACTCCCTGCGGACCTTGAGGACCATGGTTCGAATGCTGACCTGACGCTCCCTGGACAGATATACCTGGCAAAGGTTTGTGTCTATTATCGCGCCCAAGTGCAACAGGCGGTTGGAATCAGGTGACTTTTTTTGGAAATTGACCAGAAACCCGTGGTTCTGTAGCGTCTCTACGGTTAAGTCCAAGTCCGCTTGGGAGGAGAGGACTGAATTAGAATGTCGTCCAGGTAGCACTGAACGCGGATCGGTACTGATCTGAGATGCGCGGCTAGGACCGCTAGGACCTTTGTGAAGACCCTGGGAGCCGATGAGAGGCCGAACAGTAGAGCCTTGTACTGATAGTGGTTGTTGGAATAACAGAACCTGAGAAATTGTCGGTAACTCGGATGTATGAATTCCTGAGCCAAAATAATCAACGTGCGGCGACATTGGAGGCTATGGCACGGGCCGAGAATCTGGCCGCTTGAAGAGACACGTCTGCCATATATTCCAAGGCCACCCTTAATTTAGTTACGTCCTGATGGACCCTTACCTCCTCCAGGGAAATTCTAGCCTGGAGTTCACGAAGCCAGATCAGACAGATCCTGGCGAAGAATGAGGTTGAGGTGGACGCCCGTATTGCCCAAGCCGACGCCTGGTGTGTCCTGTGGAGGGAAACCTCGGATTTTTTATCCTCGGCTTTCAATGCCTCTGCCATGTCCCCTGGTATCTTGGAATCAGAAAACAAGGAAGTTAAGGATTCATCCACTCCAGGCACGTCCAGCACCTCATTCAGGGTCGATACCGTATCTATCAGTTCACGGTCGATCCCGCTGAGGGTGGAGAAGGGTGCCTGGCGATCCCCATTGTCCCTGTACAGATTTCAAGAACATCGGGGGACAAGGGATCTGTTGGTGCTTGACGACCGGCTCGGAAAACAGCGGGCTGGTGTCCTGGGTAGACACCTGCTCAGGAGCCAGGGGCTGCTCCGGTCCGATCTTACCGGTTGCGCAGGCCTTGAGGAGAGATGGGAAGAACATAGGATTGAACAAACCTATAAGGGGAGGAATCTCGGAGGAAGTGTCCTCATCGTCCGACCACTGACCTTCCGCGTGTCCATACTCCGCGTAATCAGAGATCTCGCTCCCACTTGAGCGTGGGGGCGAGCGCGAGTGTGAGTAATGACGATCGCCGGATCGTGAGAGATCCGGAGATGTCAGGGAGGCCAATGGAGCTTGGGATGCCTGTGGACGCGCTGTGGACACCATTGCTTGTGCGACCGCCTGGGAAATCATGGCCTGTAGTTGGTCAGTAAAGGATGGTTGCTCTACTGGCCGGAGCCCCGCTGCAGTGGGTGTAAACGTCGCCGTCGGGGCCTGTAGTTGGCCCATTAGGGACGGCATCTCTGGAGGCCCGAGCAGCGCAGCGGGCGGCTCAAAGGTGGCCTCTGGAGCCAGATTGGGTTGACGAGATCCCGTGTCCTCTTGGAAGAGGAAAAGGTGGTCCTGATCAAAAGTACGTGAGGAACCCTGGGCAGCATTCCGTTCTGGAGACCATGTAGGAACGGAGGACACGATGTGTAAGCCATCCAATGTCGGTGCAAGGGAGGGCGGGGGTGAGCTGACCATCTCCGCTGCCGCCAATTTTTGAGCTCGTGAAAATTGCCTCTCCAAGGCACGATGTCTACGGCCAGCCTGCTTTTCGGCCGCCTTGGAGGCTCTCTTGTCTAGACTGGCCTTGGTTTTGGCCTTTATTTTTGCAGCTGCTGTCCGATTGGATGACTTACGCTTTGTGTGTCCACCAGAGGTGGAAGCCTGTGGCTCAGTGTTATCCGCCATAATAATTCGGGAGTTTTCAGCAGGATGCTAAAGCGTCCCGGTCTGCAAGAGATGCGGCTACGGCACACTGTGGTGGGACTGGCCTACACGTGGATCTGTGAAGTCCAGGCCCACCGGCAAGCTCGGAGTCACACTTAGCGACGGATGTCACACTTAGCGACGAGTGTCACACCTAGTGACAGATGTCACGCGTCACTAATAGCGATGACCAGAGCGGTGAGGGGCTATAGTCAAGGCTAAGTTCTTTTAGTGACGGGATCCTACGTGCCTCCAACAGTATCAGCCGTTCCACTAGATGCAGACTGTGGCAAACAGGCTATATTAGGAGAGGCCCAATGAGCAATAAGTATCGATTGAGAAGGTAATATGTTTGGTAATTCTAATGGATTCGAGGCCCTGCCTAAATATGCGCAGAATGTGGCAAGCAGTGTCCTTACTCTTGCTTGGAGAAATGGAAAGGGATTATCTGGCCTGGTATTCCGTCCGGAGTCCTGGCTAGCTATGACACAGTCTAAAATGGCGGCTGCTTTGAAAAGATATCTCAACGACCAAGGCACATGGACTGTGTCTAAAGGGAGTTCCTCGCAATGAGGCTTGAGAAGAGGCTATCCGCTCTTCCTGAGGCCTCCGGTAGAGATCGCAAGGGAAAAAAGATTGCAACTGCGGATGCTTCTAAGGCCCCTGATGCATCCGTTGGCCACGTGGTGCTCCAAAATGGTGGCCGTGGCGGCCACAGATCAATCCTGGGAACAAGGGCTGGCAATCTCACAAGGGGAAGCCTCCTTCACCTCCCGGTCAGAGAGAAACGGCCGAATTGGGACAAAGCCGATCGCTGCGCAGCGCTCAAAACGGCAGCCGCGACAATCAGCTGAGCTGGGACTGCTGAAATAGCTCAGAACTTTCGCAGCCTGCTATTTTGGGATCGTATTAGCCGATCTGGAGCAGCGCTGATCCCAGCGCTGACCAGATGGCTGGGGAATGGAAGAATCCACAAAAGGAGTAAAAGTGTGTACAACCTGCCTTCAAAAGTTTTGATCTGGGAGCCAAGTTGCACGTCCGTCTGGGCTGAGACCAAATCGAAACTGGGGCAGGACCCAGCCCAGCGGGGGCGTGGCAACTTGACTGATTTGGTCTAATTAGGGCTGGAGGACACACTTAACCCATTCGTGGATTCTCCATTCTTACATGCTGGAGAATGCTCCATTTAATGCCAGGAGCAGAAGCCAGATGACAGTAGAACCGCGAGTAACATACAACAGTAAGCATTGAAAAATAGGAAAGGGAGCTGAAGCTAGTCATCACAGGTAGTTCCTCCATGGATCATGGCAGTAAACAACACTTGGTTGTACAAAACAAGGTATCAATCATCCAAACCTTGCCCATCTTCATGCCAATGTTCAACAGCAACAATGTTAGGAACAAAAATATTAAATCGGAATCTGATGCTACAACCATTTATGCAACGCTTTTTCATGCAAGTTTTCATACTTCAGAAGTTGACAATGACTTCTTAATAGAGATGCAAACCTTTTTAGCTCCTCAAGTCAAGTATAACTGACACGTCTTTTTTAAGGGTCCCTCCTAACACTGACCTTGTCATGAATACTGGTTTTCTCCTGGGAAAAAAAAAGCAAGGGGCATCTAGATGGTCAGCTCCTATCAGGATATTTCAGAGGACTGTAAAAATGGAGGTACCATCCAGACATTCTGCAAAAATATATGAAGGCAGCGAGACTACAAATAAAAGCCTTTGTATGAAAACACAGATGTGGGCTGGAAGATTCCGTTTTTCTTAAAACCCAAGGCTGTTGAAGACTGATCTTTTCAGCCATTTCTTTGTATACCCTTTACAGGTTGCTTTGAATTTCACAATGCAGGAAAAAAATGTAATAAAAATAAAACCATCCAAGTAAAAGGAAGTAGGAGATGAGTTTTTGCCATTTCATCCTCATTCATCTGAGAAATGTGAATAGTGTTTGTGATTTATAAAAAAAGTCCTATGTACACAGCAAAAAAATGTGATTTCATTTCCTGTTGTCCATAATCCTGCCTTGGTGCCTTTAAGAGAGTCTCTCTGTCTCTGTCTACTCAACTACCAAATACAAATCTGTTCAAGTTTCCAAAACTGAAGCAGGATGAAGATGAGACTTCAGATAAGGACACTGGAGACAGGAACTTTTGTTAATCGCCCATGCTGAGGAACAACAATGCGGTCCTCCCCTTCCAAAGACTCTTGCAGCTGACCTGCAGTGAGGAAAGAAGCACGTTAAGGTCTGCCTTCAAAGGGGCTGGCCTTGTCCAAAGAGGACAAGATTTTGAAAAGAGTATGTCTGAGCTCTCTTTCCTAATTTTCAGTGCTGTTTTCTTAGTGATAGTGTCTTAGTTGTACTTCCCTTATTTCCTTCACAATTACATGTTGGCATATACAGGTAGTCCTCGACTTATAACCATTCAGTCAACTGTTCAAACCTTACAAAGGCACTAAAAAAAGAGACTTATGACTGGTCCTCACACTTACAAGGATGATGCTGAGGATCTCACACTGGTCCTCAGCATCATCACATGATCAAAATTCAGGCACTTGGCATTTACAACAGTTGGAAGGTCCCAGGGTGCCATACACTAAATAAAATAAATAAGGGTCCCAAGGGTCATGTGATCACTATTTGTGACCTTCCCATCCCGCTTCTGACAAACAAAGTCAATGGGGAAGCCAGATTTGCTTAATGACCCTATGATTCAATTAACAACTGAAATGATTCACTTAACCACAAGAAAAAATTGTGGTAAAATTGAATATGATTCACTTAACCACCTTGCTTAGCAAAGAAAATTCTAGTCCCAATTCTGGTCATAAGTCAAGAACTATCTGTACAGCAATTCTGAGTACGCTGGCATTACTCTTGCTCTGGGACTACTGCTTCAATGGTTGCAAGTAGAAGCAATTGAGGCGAATTATCTTCTCCCTTCTTTCTTTCAATATTTTAAAGAAAAAAAGGAAAGAAACAAAAAAGAGAAAGAAGGGGGGAAAAGGGACGAAAAAGGACAAAGTATAAAATAGGGAAGTAAGCTTCAAGTCAGTGCTGAAAAAGAGAAAGAACTTATTCGTGTGATTCAGTGCTTTAAAGATTTTGAGGAAAACTTGGTTTAGGAGCATCCGGGAAACATCTGAGGTCAAGAATGCTTCCAGTAACAGTTCAATGCCAGTGACTATCTCCTGAGGAACCCACATTAAAAATGTTCTCACTCAACATTTCAGGATAGATGATTCATTTTTGCACTTCTAGCACTGCCTCCTTTATGTGTAGTAGAAGACAATAAAGCCAAAGGGTGTACACCTCTGTTCTGCTAGCAGCATGTGTTTTTTTTGTAACACAGCTCTGAATTCAGACACATTGTGACTTCTTGAGGCATTAATTCCAACTCTGTGGAGCTGGCAGAGGAAAAAAAGTTTTACCTTGTGCATACAGCTCTGTCCGTTTACGATCTGCCTGAATGAAACAAGCTGTAGCTAGGAAGAAACCTCCACCGATAACGCCCACAAAGCTGCAGACCATAAGTGCATATTCCAGGCTTCGGAACTGTGACAGCAATGAAACGGGGCGATCGCTCTGGATTCGGTCACTAATCTATGAAAAAAAATAAACAATAATCATGCAATCTACTAGGTAAAAAGGAAAGCCTTCAGAACTGGATACTGTTATTTATTGCTTTCTTGCTATTTCATCCCACCTGAAATAAATAGCAAAACAGGCACACACCATGGTTTATTTTTCTTTTGCAACAGAAAATGTGACATTGGTTTTTCATGAAATTCAGCTACTGAATCTGAACAATAGCAGCCCATTGCATGCAGAACAGAAGTTAACATGAATTTGGAACAGTAGTTCCCCACAAGCTTTCAATTAACTCTCACATGTTGAGGAAAAGAAACATTGTTAGATATCTCTAAACAAAAATGAGTATGGAATCTACACTGTCTCAAGAACAAAACCAATGCTCTTTTTGAAGAAAAAAAAAAAAAAGGTGCCGGAAATCCGTTCTGGGCATTCTATGACAAAAAAAGCCCTGAACAAAACCATAGTTTTAAAGCAGTGCCGTGCTTTAATCATATCTATTAATTCCTGTTCCAAAGCTCAGCATCTGCAGAGATCTTACAGTCTTAGGGAAATTACAATGCAAAAGGCTGTGCTGGAACATTTTAGTTTGAAAAAAGAATTACAAGGAGAACCTGGAATCCAGGCAGCTCCAAGAGGTTTTGTGAACTGCTTTGATCTGGTTCTAATTGGGTGGAAGAACAGAAAAAAAAGAGAAGTTGCTTAGGAGGTGGAACAGATGGCAGGAACATCAGCTCTACAACTCCAGAATATGACAGCCTAAGCCTTATATTCCAAATGCTTACCAAACCAATAAGATAAGGGCTCCCTGCATCACCCAGAAGATGGGACAACAGAATCTGAAAAGCTTCAGCTGTGGAACGGCGAGTAGGGATGACAACATACTGCAAAGAGAAAAGGGGATCTTTCATTTGATACCCTTTGTCAAGAAATATCAAGTGACTGCAGGATAAGGCTACAATTCTTTATATCTTTTTTTCCATTTTATTGTTCTAAGCTACCCAAAGTAGCTCCATGGTGAGATGGGCAGCAAATACATTTAATAAATAAATAGATAAATAAATAAACAAACAAACAAACAAATAAATGAGGAGCAGGGAGTTCGATTCTACAGGCTTGGAGCCACAAAGCCCCGCTACTTCTTGTCAGAAAGGGGAAAAGCCAGGAAAGGTGGCTAGATGGGATTGGCGCTGCTGCTCTGAAGGTATGAGGCAATTAAACAAACACAGATACAGTGAGGAACCTATCTGCAACATTATCTAGGGAAAAGGGAAAAATATCAGACATTGATCACATGAGCTAACAAAGGTCGTGTAGGGTAAAACAGTTACTACCCTAGTGATATAATTCTCCTGCTAATTGTTTCTCTATTTCTACTTAAAAGGCCTGCATTCCTGCTATTAATTTCCAAGTCTCAGACCCTATTTGTTGAGCCAATGTTCATGTTTTCCCTTCCCAGATCTCACCAGAAGGATGTCTGCCACTATGGCCCAGTTGAGGGAAAGGAGGGTTTCACCATTAAAAATAAATACCTACAAGGAAGAATGAAGAAAAATCATTTCATTATATCTTAAAAAGCTATACTATTTTTCATGTAGTGCCATACATAGAAATACCCTTTCCCATGCCAATAAATATACTAAAATCAAGGAGAAACTTGAGAAACTCACATAAGTGGCAACAATGCTCTGCTGAGCAAAGACGACAGCCAGAAACAGAAAGGGGGCAGAGCCAAGCAGTCCAATGGCACACACCAGGGGATCAGCACGGGGATTGGTGCGCTGCCAGCGTCTTGAAATCTCCACTCCAGCAGTAACACCCAGGACACCAGTCACACAAGTGATAATACCAAAGATGAGGCTGCAGAGATAATTACATACGGCCTGGTGAGGCTCTTCAGAAATGGTCCAAAACGAGTAAACAATCAGCGTGTTGGAATCTTTTCAAGAGCCATACAAAGTATTTAGAAGAGCTCAGAAATGAGTTGTCATAATGTTCCTCAAAAAAGAGACCAAGAAAATAAAATAAACCAGAAATCAAGACACAAGACAGTTCCCAGTGTTAACTCACCTGTCAGAGTTTCCATGACAAACCTTACCACTAGGGCAAGGTGGGAGATTTCCGGCGGCCAACCGTGAGCGGTACAGGAATGCAGGTGCCCACAATGCTAGAGAGCCTGTTACAAATGCCACAGCTGTGAATCCTAGTGATGACAACACAAAGCTACGGCTGCCAGTCAGGGGACAGAAAGAAACAAAGTAGTAATGTCAGCATGTATTATAGCTTTCTAGATTGCCAGAAGCCAGCGATAACAGATCTGAGCCATCAGAGATCTGTCATCAAAACAGAATACCTCCATGTGTTCCTAAGTAATGATTTACAACTGAGTCAAAAGTTGTCCAAAAAATGACTATAGACATAATCTGTATACATATTAGAGGTCATCTATGGTACTTTTCTGATGGTATATGTCTTAGACCAGTGTTTCCCAAACTTTTTCCTTCATTACCCAATACCACTTAGAACGGGGGTCCTTTTATGACTTGTGGACTTCAATTCCCAGAATTCCTCAGCCAGGCATGCTGGCTGAGGAATTCTGGGAGTTGAAGTCCACAAGTCATAAAAGGGCCAAGTTTGAAGACCCCTGACTTAGAAAGTCTTATTGAAATTCAAGGACCAGTTTTAAGTCCCTTCAGCACCACTGTAATTTGAAATGGTTGCTGAATGAATAGTGGAGGACTATCTGTAATGTAAAATCTTTATCAATAGAAGACAACATATGTAGCTCAGGGTTGGATTGTGGAGTGCCTGGTGTTCTTTGAGCTTGGTTGTTCCCTTGCAGACATTTCATTACCCAAGTAGGTAACATCAGTGCAGCAGGACTCCAGAAAAACAGTATCACTGAATGATCTTTATGTTATTTCAACAAAGTATCACTGGTAATTTAATCAATTTTCATCTCAATAGGAATACTTTGGGAGATTTTCCAAATATAGTTTAATAAACATGGGACTTCCGGTGGCTTGGTGACGGCCGATGGAGGCTTTTTGACAGCCTCCCGTCCGGGGCTGCGTTAAAGCTGCCGAAACAGCATCTATCAGCTGTTTGGCGGCTTGAGCTTTCTCTCCGGGAGAAGGTGAGCTTTACTCTGAGTAGGAGTAGAGTTCCCTAGTCTCCCTAGGAGCTTCCAGGGAGACGTAGGTGAGAACTCCTCCGGAGCTCAGAGCTTCCTCCGCAGACCGGGATGTCTTCGTCTTTGCAGCGAAGCCAGACGTCGTCTCCACCTCTGAAACTTTGAAAAATTTTTTACTGTGAGTAAATCAACAGACAGAGCTGACCAGGAATTTGGACTTGTTTGGGAAAAAATATAACTTTAACTCAGAAAGAATAAGGTTTCTTCTCAAGTGTTACAATTGAAAGTTAACTTTGGGGAAAAAAAAGAAAATGGCTGCGGGCAAGCCGCTTCTTTGTTTCAAAGGGAAACTTTCACTTCTCTTCCGGTTGTGGATTGCTACATTGTAAAGACTGTAAAGACTTTGGAAAAAAAAAAGAAAAAATTCAAGAAAAATTTGTTTAAATACTTATTGTTCTGGATTGACTATTAAGACTCTTTTAAAATTAAGAATGGCTTCTAAACGTACTGGAACTTCTGCTGTACCTAAAGCAGCTACTCCTTCTCCAGCTGAACAATCTACACAGCAGAAAGCTAAAACTCTCCCACCCTCCCCTCCTCCTTACATTACTCTTAAAGATTTACAGGACTCTCTGGTACAAATATCTAAACAAATAGTATCAACAGATGAGAGTTGAAACAGAAGAACTTCTTGGCAAGAAAAATGATGAATTGTGTGAAAACATGTCCCAAATTTTCCAAGGTTTTGCGTTTCATGTGGATCGTATAGAGGGACATGTGGATGAAGTGGTGGAGAAAATGGAGGGTATGGAGGAGAGATTAGAGAAAATAGAAGGTGTGGAGATTGTTCAAAATGATATTGTAATGTCACAATATAGAGAAATGGAGCATGCCATAAGGATTAGAGGCCTTAAGGAGAATTTACAAGAGAAACTGAGGGAGGAGGTAGCAGCTGCCCTAGCCCTGGTTTTTGACTCCGATCCTGAAATTATATATGGAGAAATCGAAAAAGCATATAGAGTAAATTCATGGGTGGCACGTCAGAGAAATTTGCCTAGAGATGTTGTTGTTTATTTCTCCAGAAAAACACGTCGAAATGATATTATACAAGCTTTTTATCAGCAGAGATTCCAGATTGCTGCTCAAGATGTTAAATGAATTTGATGTTGTACTGTATAACAGCAGCAAGGACACTGATTGCTCAAAATTGGAAAAAGGAGATATTACCAACTATGGATGATTGGAGACAGAAAGTTTCATATTTTGCAGAAATGGCAAAAATATCCGCATACCTGAAGGATCAGTATTAGGAGAAATTTATTTTGGTATGGAGAAGATGGATAGATTATATTCAGAGAAAATATGAAATGAACAATTATCATATAGCTTTTGATTAATTATTGTTACTTATAAATATTTTTATATATAATTTATATATATAGTTTATAGTTAAGTTGATTGTATATTAGAGTTACAGTAAGTTTATACTTGTTTATATTATGAATGGNACTGCACTCGATGAGGTGGTTAAGAAGGGAGATGGGAGGTAGGTAGGTGGAAAGGAGGAAGGAGGAGAGGTTGTGGGTCTAGGGGGAGGAAGGAGAGGAAAGTGAATGAGGGTGGAGGCAAGGCGGGGACTGCCGAGCGTTTCCGAAAATGTATTGACTAGGATTATCTTTTTTGCTTGTGTATGTAAATGCATCATATTGGTATTCGTTGTTCAACTACAAAAATTAATAAAAATTTTATTAAAAAAAAACATGGCAATTTTAAGTCAATTTAAATGTCCCTGTTGTGATGGGTAATTGATTCATTTGTCCTTACCTAAATAGAAATCAATTTTACCCAATTTTGGGTAATTTACCCAGGTTTGGAAAGCACTATCTTAGGCCATGAGTAATCAACTGGCTATGTGAGTAGCACAAGGCTGAGAAGCAGTATCTAACTGCAAAGGACTTATAAGCGAACATTTCTGACACTGGCATCCCTGTCTCTCTCTCTCCTGCAATGCTACCTATACAAATTCATTAGATCAGAGACAAACAAACCCCCACCTCCATCAAAGTGCTACATTAGGCTATTTAAAAGAATGCTATGAACCCAGATGCTTCCTGCTATACCAGGGCTTTTTAGTCAGTTTATTAAGTTTAGTCAGTTATTGAATAAATCTCAAACTGCTAAGCCAAAATATGGCTTGTTTTAGGGACCCAGTCAATTGTGCTTTATTTACATATCATGGTTAAACAAAAAATAGTTTAGCAGACATATTAACATAGCTCATTTCTTAGAAAACTATCCGGCTGGGGACATTTAACCCAAGGTTTTAAACTATAAACCAAGGACTAAGGCAAGAACATTTTGAAGAGTCTTTTCTTGAAAGAACAATTTCCATTTTGACTTGGTCTCCTAGTTTCATTGCAGAGGATTTAGGGGTACATTTCATGGCTTACAGAGAGAACTGACCAGGTCTGTTAGAACTCAGACGATACTCTACGTCACACCCAACATCTCTTACAACTTCTTTGGCAATTGTGTCTGTCAAGATTGGCTTGAACAAAATCACAAATCTGCTAACAATCTCTTTACCTTCATGCTGATAAATAAAACATCAAAAATACTATCCTGCAAAAGTAACCACACAAATAACTAGCCTCCTACAGCAGTCAGCACTTCCCTGATATTATTCTATTTCATATACGTATTTTTATGTATAACTCAAGGTAGTGAACATATCTTTTACTCCTGCCTATTTACTCCAAAACAACCCTGTGAGAGGAGCTGATCTGAGTGATTGGCCTGAAATCACCTAGCAGGCTCTCATGGCTAAGGGAGGCCTTAAACTAACAGTCGCCTGGTTTCTAGGCCAGCACCTTTACCACTACAATGAAGTAGTCAGCATTTCCCTGGTAGCTACAAAAAGAAGAAGTCCAGTTCTCTATACCTACACACAGATGCCTATTCCTTGGCCAGACTTTTTGTAGAAGTCTCCTACCAAGACTACCAGTGCAGCATAGCAATCTGCTGTTTTCTGTCAGCCCTATGAATTTCATACTGAGTAGTGAGCTCCTTTTCTTCAAAAGCATACAAACCAAGTGGTTTCCCAGAGGAATGTCGGTGATCCAGTCCTCTCCACTAGCCCTTTCACTTGGAGGGACAAAATTTCATGTCACTTCTGGCTATCCTGCAGGTTACGAAATAAAAGCTTGTTTCTTACTGTCGTTTACTATGAGTATTTGAACTGAACTGGAACTATTAAAATGAGGGCTAGAAGATAATTCAGGAAAAAATAGAGAAGCAAGATCTCTTTCTGTCACATGACTCACTTGTGGCTCAGGGCTCTCAAATCAGCTGTCCATGAAGTGTAATGAAGAGGGGCATCAGTGTGGGTCTCCACAGCTCCTCGAGGTGGTTCACGCACCACAGTTATCAATAATATCAAAGCTAATGCTCCCAAACCTGGGGTCACCTGTGGGGAACATAATTTTAAAAATCCAGTTTGAAGCATTCTAAAAAGAGAAAAATATATGTGAAAGACTGCTATCTAACTTTGGGTAAAAAGAAGTTTCAGAATTAGATTTAAAAAGAGCTTTAACATAGATGTACAGCAACAAATATTGACTAAGGTAGCTATAAATTCTACTTACCCGCAAGGCCCAGTGCCAGTCATCAGCCACATCTTTCACTTTTGATCCTACAATATAGCCCAGTCCACTGTAGAAGAAAATCAGGAGAGCATTCAAATCTATACTCTGGCAGGTTTTCCAACTTCCACCAAAGCTAGTTAACACCTTATCAGCTGAAGTCACAATTAATCTTTCAAGATATGGATATGCAAGCTGTATAATGTAATGTTGGTTTTTCATTTTCAACAAAGATCTCTGGTTAAAAAACCCATCTTTTCACCCTCCCTCCAAATACAGAGCACAGGATGTTCCCACCTGCCTACAGGTATAGCAAAGTAGAAGATGCTAAGCATGCGGGATCTCTGGTCACCCAAGTACAGGTCAGCAATAATGGTGGGGGCAATAGTTGAATAGCTAGCCTCTCCCACACCCACTAGGCCTCGTGTAAGTAGCAACATCCAGAAGTACTGAAGAGGAGATAAAAAAAAGTATATGAACAATAGAGAAGCAGACACCCTCAAGTCTAGAACACCCTCAATAGGAACCTTGAAACTTTTGGTTGTGAGCTATGAGTTACTCTGTTCAGATTTCATTTAGTTGCTTATTGCTTATTTAAAACAAAAATTCCTTCAGCAATAAAATAGGAAAACTTAGAAAGATTTCTTGCTAACTTTGGGGAAATTGAGGTTTGATTAAAAGAGAGCAAGAAATACAACTACATGAAAACAGCAACAGCCAGAGGGTTAATACTCCTTTTATCATCTGCTATGACATTTCATGTATTTGACTGCATGGAATTCCTCACCACTAAGCCTATTAGAAAGGTTGCATCGCTTGAAAATGCAGAATTTCTGGAGAATGCAATATATATATTCAATTTCTCCATCCCTGTAATTTTAATTTACCAGGCGTCCCCTTTTCCATACCAGATAAATACCTGCTTGGGGGTGAAGCTGCTCCCTAGAGTCACAATAGACCAGAAGACGATTCCTATACACATCAGGTATTTGCGATTGTAACGATCACCCAGGTAACCAAAAATAGGCGCCAGTACCATGTAGCTGCTAATAAAAACTGTTAGGAAAGAAAAAATAGTTTTTTGTTTCACCTCTGTTCCATATGCACTAACTGTGTACAGTAAATGGTTACAGAGGGGACAGAAAAGACAACCAAGGCCTATTGTGCCAGTCCTCACCTGTCTGTAGCAGTCCTGATTTGCTATCATCAATATCAAAAAACCTCTCAATGTCAGGAAGAACACCTGAAACAAGGAAAAAGAAGCAGAGCTTCAGATGAGGAGATAAACATAGTATTTTCATCCATTTCATCCATCACCTAACCCAGCGGTTCTCAACCTGTGGGTCGCGACCCCTTTGGGGGTCGAATGACTGTTTCACAGGGGTCGCCAAAGACCAGGGCTTTTTTTCTCATAGAACGCTCAGAACGGCGTTCCGGCATCTTTTTTTGATGGATTTTTTCAACTTTTCCATGAGCTGTGCTACTCCCTCTATTCTATTGGCTTTCGAAAGCCAATAGAATAGACTCTATTTGAATAGACTCTTAATCTATTGGCTTTCGAACGCCAATAGAATAGACTCTATTTGAATAGACTCTTAATCTATTGGCTTTCGAACGCCAATAGAATAGACTCTATTCTATTGACTTTCGAAAGCCAATAGGAATTGTCCACACCTGGCCGTTAACGGCTGTCTCTGCACTGCTGAGCCCGCCAAAAGTCCCAGCCGGCAAACGTTGCTGCAAGTTGTCTGCAGCAAAGGCGAGTTTGCAGGAACTTTCCACCCCTCCCTGCTGAGCAACTATGGTACGCCATCTTCTACTACTTGTAAGTAAAAGAGGACCAGGGGTGGGAGGTGGGGAGCAGCACTTAACTCTGCCCTGCCGAAAAAGCGGAGTCCATGTGCACTCCTGCCTCGTGCTCACCTCGTGCGCCATCGGTGTGGTGTGCGGGTGGAGCTGCGGGGCCCGCTTGACACAGCGGGGCTGCGCGGGACAGCCGGCAGCGGAGGTGGTGCTGGCGGGGCAGCGGCGGGCGCTGGGTGCGAAGGTGGCGCGCGGCGGATGGCTGACCTTCCTTGGGCCGGGTCAGCTGGTGGCCTAGCCGGTGCTGGACCTGCGCCGCCGCTGCCTCATCCTGTGCCTACATGGCCACCCTGGAGCGCCTGGCCCGCAACGCCTGCTGCCGCCTGGGCCTGCCTGCTGTCCGCACCCTCCCGCCGCCCCACACTAGCGTCTTGCTTGGCGACTGCAAGCTCTGCGCCATCGGTGTGCATTGCGGCTGCTGCTGTGGGAGCCACGGGGCTGCGCGGGACAGGCGGTGGCGGAGGTGGTGCTGGCGGGCCAGCGGCGGGCGCTGGGTGTGAAGGTGGCGCGCGTGGGGCGTGGCAGATGGCTGAACTTCCTTGAGCCGGGCCAGCTGGTGGCCTAGCCGGTGTTGGACCTGCGCCGCCGCTGCCTCATCCTGTGCCTACATGGCCGCCCTGGAGCACCTGGCCCGCAACGCCTGCTGCCTGGACCTGCCTGCCGTCCGCACCCTCCCGCCACCCCCCCACTGGCGTCTGGCTTGGCGACTGCGAGTGCTGCGTCATTGGTGTGGTGTGTGGGTGGCGCTGTGGGAGCCGCAGGGCCCGCTCTACACGGCGGGGCTGGGCGGGGTGGGCGGCGGGGCGGCTGCAGGCGGGGGTATGGGGGCGGGGGCGGCTGCACTAGCTGCTCAGGCTCTGGGGGGGCAGCCCGCCACTGATGCCCCCCCATGCCTCTGACCGCAGCAGACAAAAAAGCTCCCAAAGTCGACCGGTGAGAGGCGAAACGATTGGGAAGCAGCCTGGAAAAGCCGAACACACTGCTTTCTCTGAGAGCGGCCGCTTCTCAGGCCTCCCCCAGTACGGAGTTCCCGCCTAACTCCGGCTGCAAATGAGAAAGGTCTTCGTCAGGTTGGTCCCTTGTATTTATCCTGTACCCTCAAGGAGGTGGCTGAATGGATTGGCGACTTGGGCTTTCCTCAGTACAAGTTAAGATCAAGTTTCCTTGCAAGCAGAAGGGGAGGATATTCTATATAAGTTCACACATCATATTATTAGGCCATAGTTTCCTGAGTATGCCCCAAACTGACTTATTTAAGACATACACTGTGTCATAAATGTTGCTTTGCAATGGCTGGATTCAAACATCACTTTAAGCATGCATTTTGGGTTATACATTGCTGGCTGTGGAATTCTGGGAGTTGAAGTCCACATGCCTTAAAATTGTCAAGGTTGAGAAACACTGGGTTATAGTAACAGGTATGTAAAAAAAACAACACAGAGAATGGTAAATCATAGGAAACTTTAATGAACTGTATTGACTGAACTATGCCATGTATCATCTTTTGTATTATTAAAGCTATTGTTATATATTATTTTCATTAGCAAACCATCCCACGACAATGGATCGTGTAGAGAAGAACATTAAGAAAAGAAAATATAGTGAGGATTTTTTACAGTATGGTTTTACCTCAATAATTACAGCAGGAATTGAGAAACCGCAATGTGTCATTTGTTGTGAAGTTCTATCAGCCGAATCTATGAAGCTGAACAAACTAAAACGCCATTTTGAGAGCAAGCATCCGAGCTTTGCTGGCAAGGATACCAACTATTTTAGATGCAAAGCTGATGGACTCAAGAAAGCCAGACTTGACACTGGTGGCAAGTACCACAAACAAAATGTAGCAGCCGTTGAAGCTTCATATTTGGTGGCACTCAAAATCGCCAGAGCTATGAAACCTCACACCATTGCTGAGGAGTTACTGTTGCCAGCGGCCAAAGACATTGTTCGAGTTATGATCGGAGACGAATTTGTGATGAAATTGAGTGCAATTTCCTTATCTAACAACACTGTCCGCAGAAGAATAGATGACATGTCTGCTGATATTCTTGATCAGGTAATCCAAGAAATTAAATCTGCTCCACTTCCAATATTTAGTATCCAGCTTGATGAATCTACAGACGTTGCAAACTGTTCACAGTTACTGGTTTACGTGAGGTATATTAATGATGGCGACTTTAAAGATGAGTTTCTTTTTTGCAAACC